>NW_028288838.1:0-300000 GCF_059628265.1 Tinamus guttatus
CCTACTGGCATGATTTTGTATATTAGATGATCAGTTATGAAAATAAGAATCCATAAATAGTATTTCACTGTAGGGTAGTGATCAGTAATTAATTCGCAGCCAGCTCCCCTGTTCTGTCTACTAAAAGGACAGTTCCTGATAATCTGATACAGTATACATTATATATCAGGTATGAGAATACCTCAAAGGAATGCCAGACGTTTGGTCTCATCTGAGACTTATGGATAAGTATTAGCTGGGACAGAAAATCATTGCTTTTTTCCTTTCGTTGACTCACTATTTGACATTACTAAAAATAAATTGCTTCCAAGAAATTGATGTCGTGATTATATTTATTCAGACAATAATTAATTAAGTGCTATGGAGTTAGAGGTCATATAGACCCATAGGTACTGCAGTTTCTTCCTGAAACTTCTGAGCAAGGTTTCACCCTGAAGTTATTTAATGTGAAAAGCTGTTGCGAATATCTCCTAGGCTATATTTATCTACGTATAAACTTACATTAATTTTAAATAGATCAGTATATTGCATTCAGATATTACTTTGATATTGCTATCTCTGTGAGGAGTAGAACACAAGTATTTTTCATTCTTAGGTAAAATTTAATGTAAAAATCTAGTTCTATGAACAGCAGTACAAATGATTTGGATTTTCAAGTAATTTGTATGTGACAGTTTTGGTTAATCTTTAAATCAAAAGGGGAGCGTATAGTATATTAACGATTAAGTACTAAGGAACCTACACAAAACAGAAGTCATGACTGAAAAATGAGTTCCCTGGAGCCTAATAGAACAGAAACTTGTATTGAAGCTTTCTCATGGTTTGTGTGTTCATATATACATAATAGGTGTACTGTGTCAGATTAAGAGGCAATACACCACATCACAAGAATCATTAGAGTGATGAAAAATGGATGCTGTGAGAAGATAATAAGCTTGTGCCCTTGTGCCCAAGAAGGCCCATGGGATCCTGGCCTGCATCAGGAGGAGCGTTGCCAGCAGGTCAAGGGAGCGGATCCTGCCCCTCTGCTCAGCTCTGGTGAGGCCGCACCTGGAGTATTGGGTGCAGTTCTGGGCTACCCAGGACAAGAGGGACGTGGAGCTTCTAGAGGGGGTCCAATGGAGAGCCGTGAAGATGATTAAGGGCCTGGAGCATCTATCATATAAGGAAAGACTAAGCGAGCTGGGCCTGTTTAGCCTGGAGAAGACTGAGAGGGGATCTTAGCAACAAGTACAAATACTGGAGAGGTGAATGTAGGGAGGATGGGGCCAAACTCTTCTTGGTGGTGGCCAGTGATAGGACAAGGCTTAATGGGTACAAATTGAAACACAGGAAGTTCCATCTCCATGTGAGGAAGAACTTCTTTCCTGTGAGAGTGGCAGAGCCCTGGAACAGGCTGCCCAGAGAGGTTGTGGAGTCTCCTTCTCTGGAGACCTTCAAAACCCGCCCGGATGCCACCCTGTGCCACATGCTCTAGGTTTCCCTGCTGGAACAGGGGGTTGGACCAGATGATCTCTAGAGGTCCCTTCCAACTTCAGCAAATCCATGATTCTGTTAATAGGGCAAACATTACAAAAGTTCCATTCAGAGGCCTTGAACCAGATACAGTTGCATTTATGCACATGCACTTGCAGACTCTCACTCTGTGATACTGTCCTCCAGAAATGTAGCTGTCAACCAATGTGGTTCTTTAGCATTCACAATGTCCTGCAGTAAAGAATTCCACATTATCTTTGTTGTATGAAAAACTAGCTGCTTTGGCTTCGCATGGTCTTTTTTATTATTATTTTTTATTCCTGCCTCTGGCGTATCTAGTAGGGGATTGAGTCACATTGCATATATATTTTTTTCTCACTAGAAGGATTAATAGGGTCTCTTGATGTCTTTTTCTACAGAGATTGTATGAATTTAGTATCAGAGAGGCTGGTACTGCTGTCAAGCGTCTTTGCAATTGTCAAGTGGCCTAAAGAAATTGGTGGAAAGGACAGGTGTTTCTGGGGACACAACATGCCTGCAGGGGGAAACCTGAACCAGCGGTGCAGTTGCTGCTCCTGCTAGTCCAATGCAAGTGAGGAATGGCCAAGACATGAGCGTGCAACTAGCGTTGGAGCCTTGGCCTTCTCAGCACCACCGCTCTGCAGAGCGCCACATCTCTGACTTTTGCCACAGCAATCTACCTGCATGAACAAGTCTATGCTTTTTAGCCAGCTCAAGTTACATGGATCTGTAACTTATCAGATAGAGTGCAGATCTAAGTTGGTAACTTTTGTTCCAGTTATGTTTTCTACATGAACTCTGGTAAGATTGAATATCCAAAGGCTTTTGGACAGGACGTGCTTCATTTGGCTGCTGCCACTAGGGATAAGCCTGTTGACGTACCTCACTCTCCAACTTCTGTGAAATAAGGATTGCCTTGCAGACCATTTCTACATCTTCTTTCCCAACTAGTTTAGTGACATGCACTTCACCTTGAGTACCTCTACCATTAACACTGTTGATCACAGTTCCTAGAATAACAAGCAGATTTTTTTTTTTTTGCTTTAGTTCATGTGCATTAAGGTCTGATCTAAACTGAGAACATCTTGAATGGAAGTTGGAGAGGCTCCTTCATATACAGAGACAACTGTAATGTGAGCAAAAATAATACTGCTTTTTCAGAGAGAGAACTTTTTTCAGGACCTATCAGACTTGCCCATTGTGTTTTATGTTCATAATGTTACTCAATGCATATAAAATGCTTTCAAAGTATTTTTGCCTGTCTTGGCATGATATAAAAGTATTTTTTGGGAGTTGTTCTTTGAATTGCTTAGAAAACCCTAGATCTATGCAACGATTATCGGAGGTGGCAAAGATGTTTTTCTAAAAGTCCAAGTCTTTTCCTTTTTCAAACAAAAATTATTTTAATTGTTTCATTTCTCCCTTTAGACAATTTCATGAAACAGAATTCTCCTATGGAGTAAATTGCCCTATTTAATCTAGTTGGAGTTTACTTCTTTTGCAGCTTGTTATCCTCACTTCCAAGCCTACGGAGAACACAGCAGAAATGACATAGTCTAACATGGCATCTTTTGTGCAGTGTTCATCAAACCAGATACAGGTATCATGGGAAGAAAAAGGTCTAGTATTGATCCAGTGGGCTAGTCTTAGAGGAATTCTCAAAATTTAATGCATAGTTACTCCTTGCACAGCAAATTCTTTCCTTCTAGGCATTGTAGAAGCCTTTGCAAAAATTCTAATGAAAACTTTTTTTAGGACTGGATGTTGATTTGGTGGTGCATTTACAAAAAATGTGTAGTCTTTTTCAAAAACAGAGAAGCTATTTGATTCTAAATTCTAGGACTGGTAATGGGTGTTTGTGAGAAAACTTTCTATATTTTTGAATAAATATTCTTACCCACCTGTATGTGAGAGGAGTAGTAATAAAAAGAATTTATTTATAAACAGTAATTTCTATATTGCTGTGAAAGTATTTTATCTTGATGTTCTGAAATGCTTCTTTGAAGGAAATGATGGGGACGGTCCAAGAGTATGGACATAAAATTTTCTGACATATAATTAGTTGAGCAATCTGTAGGATGCTACTACGTTTTCAGCAGACAGAAGTAAAGAGGATGAGGATTGCTCAGGAAGTTTTTGACCAACCTTTTAGTAGAAAAGTTCCTGTTTGTGAAAATTGAGATATTTTGTGGAGATAACTTCGATTTTTGAAGTACTCTCAGTCCTTTGCCTTGCTTTTTGTTGTCTCAGGTGGTCTAGGCTCCTTGGCCTTCATGGTCAGTTTTGAGAAATCAGACTGTTTCTGGAAGTCTTGCAACTAGGACTGGAGTATAGAAAAGCCTGTGCTCCTGCACTTCTGATGGGCAGGACAGAAACAAGAAAAGTGTCTGTTTCATTAAACAGCCTGCTGTTGTTATTGTTGTTTTGTTTATTTATTAGAAAATCTGGTGTTCCAGAAATGGATAGGATTGTTTTTTGTGAGATAATTTTGTCAGAACTTGTGAATTAAAATCCTTAGTTTTTGGCAGTCTTCACTTTTGGTCATTTTTATTTGTCCATGTTCCTTGTCCTATTTTATGTCCCCAAACTACAAAAGCTTGAGATAAATCAGTAATCATCACATACTTGCTCCATGTTATCTTTCATATTGTTTTGTAATCTGATTTTGTGTATATATATATAGATAAAAAACTATAAATATTTATATATATTATATTTTATATATTGTAGTTGTATTAAAGGAATTGCTCTAAATTATTTTGAACAGCTTTGTAAACAACATCTGAAATTTTATCTGTGATTATGGAATCTCATATTTGCATGTGTCGTATGCTGTGATCAGACTAAGCCGTTCTTTGTTTTTTATAAACATGAGGTTATAAAATGCATAAAACTTTAAATACTAATGAGGTATTTAAATATTAGCTAAATAATTAAGATCAGGGGCTGACTAAATGAACAGCAAAACCTGCAAAAGGTGAACCATAAATTTTTCAGATAATCATTAGGTTTTCCTGCTTTGTGATTGACATTACTGCAACTAGAATATTCAGACATATTCTAGGTATTCTGCTAAGCACTAGAAACATAAACCTGCCCATACACAGTAAATGTTTGCTGCAACAGGAGATTCCCCATGAATCAATTGCAGGTCAAGACAGACAAGTGCTAGTAATATTAGGAAAGCAATTAAAGAATATTTATGTAAAAACTTTGCTGATTGAAAGTGTCATTTTTGAGTTTGACATTTATCCTTTAAATGTATAAGAGGCTTCACTGTATGAAGTGCAGAATGTTTTCCAAATAGTTAAATTCAACTTTTTTTTGTTTTTGTTATTTTCAATTTCTTTATGTCAGAACCTCATATTTTCTGGGGTTTGTACCAGAAAAGAAACAGAATAACTGAGAAGTTAAAAGGGTGTTAGTTAAACTAATGTTTCTATGCTGTAGCAAGTTTTTTTGGACTATTTTGTTTAGAAATTCTCTGTACTTTATTTGAAAGTGAAAAACACCCTTGTGGTGCTAATAATACATCTTTATCCCCACACTTGCAAGATTTTTTTTCTTTTCCTCTATTTCTAGCTCTCCCCTAAAATGGAAAGTTTGAACACAGCAAATAGGAGAAGTATTTTTTTTTCTGCTTCTCTGCTTGATTATTTTTTTCTAGGAAGTTGCCCTTAGCTCTTTGCAGTCAAGCATTGCCCACTACCATGGGCATATGGACTGGGCTATGTCTCAGGCTTACCTAATCAGAAAGGGATATTTCTACTGCATTTTTTTAGAGAAGTCTGGTGTATTCATTCTGTCCTTTGAGGATGTATTTGGCTGTCTTACTGGGTAATTCTGGGTAACTCTGATTATATAATTTTTTTAAAAATATATGCCTTTCTGTTACTTGACTGATAAAAATATTGTGCAACTAAATTTTTCCATTTGGTCGTTGTAATAGCATGTTCTATGCAGCATGTTCTATGCAGCATGTTTTGCTGCATGCTTATTATCTGGAAAATTCAACAATAATTTTAGTTCTTTCTAGACAGAAATCCCATGTTTGGTGTGATTATATGAAACTGTAGAACAACAAGGAAGACTGCTATGAGATGTACGCATTTCTGCAAAGAATGACTCTTCTGTAAAGACTGGGAGGAAGGAAGACATTAGGAAGTCCTAGTTGTTTATTCTATCAAAGTCTATTATCGTTTCCTAGTTACCAGATCTGCTGTTAGCTTGTGGTGTGGCATCATACCTAAAGACCCTTCTTTCTGGCTGCTTCTGTAAGGAGCATGAGTTAGGACCATGTGTATGTCAAATACAGCATATAATCTCACTGAATTGTCACCTATGTTATGAATTGCAGTTTTGACAATCCTAGACTAGTCCTTCATTAAGATTAGACTTAACATTTAGAGCCTTATTTTTAAAGGCCAATGAGTTCAGGAAAATACTGTCCCAAATTAGAGATTAGGAAGTATCTTTTTCCGTGACAGTCATCTCCCTGCACTTTTAGAATGTTTATTTTAAATTAGGAGTACAGAGTTGAGCTATGCAGAACTCTTCCTGAGTGAAAAAAAGGCTAACATCTTTCCTGGAGGGTTTTTATTCATCTCTGACTGATAGGTGTCTTCTGGGCTGGTGCAAAGTTACAAGTGATTTCAGTATTATAGCAGGTGGTGCAATCTATGAAGACTCCTTGTGTCTCTACGTGAAAGCTGATGTTAATGTAATTAGTGATGTGAGCTCTTTTTCAAACTAGTGTCTTTTGATTAATAGAACCTTCCAGTGCAGATACTCTGCTGAACATTTAGCTCTGAAAACAAGAGCATCTGTATGATAGAGCCTACTCTCAGTTCTCTTCCCATGCCTGGTTGGGTATTCTGCTTGTCTCCTTTTTCCTTCTCTAACCGGCAAAAGGCAGAGATGATTCCTAGGCTCCTGAGGAGCTCCCTGCTTCAGCTGCTTTCCTTTACAGGATTTTTTGGTGACGCTGTAGCCACAAGAGGGCAGAGATACCCAACATTGTGCTTTATTGCTAGTTGCAGTGCAATGTACACATAATATAGTCATTCTTTGTATGAGAAATAGCTGTTAGCAGTACCTTAGCTGGACTGTTCTGGAAAGCTTGCAGAATGTAGTTAGATTAAGTATGACAATACACAGTCTTGATGTAAAAGTAATTTAATTTATCTTCATCTTTAATCATTACGTGTGCTTGTGATAATGAATCCTGTTGTTATATTAGGACAAATATAATTTTGGTTTTAGTAATTAAGACAAAATAACTGTTTTCTGTTATTTTCTATTTACATTTTGAAAGACTATCATGTTCTCTTTGCAGTAAGCTGGAGAAAGCACCTTTGCGTTTCTTAAGTTGATTTATAATGCATGTGTGTTTTATAAGTATTTTGATCTAAAGCTGCAGTTGCTGTCATGCTTCTCTTCTGGCTATTTTTCTCACTGCACATTTGCACCTTCAGTTTTCTTGGTGGGAGGAAGGAAGACATTCCTCTAATTGTTCATTAGACAGCATAGTACTGTCTAAACACTCCTTTTTACTGAATAGGTAATAATTCACTCGCCTTTCAACAAGGTGAAGTGCTGGCTCCTGCACTTGGGTCACAACAACCCGAGGCAGCGCTGCAGGCCTGGGCAGAGCGGCTGGAGAGCTGCGTGGCAGAACAGGACCTGGGGTGCTGGTCAACAGCCGGCTGAGCATGAGACAACACCAGGCCCCAGTGGCCGAGAAGGCCAAGGGCCTCCTGGCTGGTATGAGGAACAGTGCAGCCAGCAGGACCAGGGAAGTGACCGTCCCCCTGTGCTCGGCACTGGTGAGGCAGCACCTCGAACACTGTGTTCAGGTTTGGGCCCTCACTGCAAGAAGGACGTGGAGGTGCTGGAGCGTGTCCAGAGAAGGGCAGCGGAGCTGGAGAAGGGGCTGGAGCAGAGACCTTGTGAGGAGCAGCCGAGGGAGCTGGGGTTGTTCAGTCTGGAGGAGAGGAGGCTCCGGGGAGACCTGGTCGCTCTCTACAACTACCTGAAAGGAGGCTGCAGCGAGGCGGGGGTTGATCTCTTCCCCGGAGTTGCTATCTATAATAGGACAAAAGGAAATGACTGCAAGTTGCACCAGGGAGGTTCAGGTTAGACATTAGGAACAATTTCTACATGGAAGGAGTGGTGAAGCATTAGCTGGAAGAAGCCCCCCAGGGAAGTGGTGGAGTCCCCATGCCTGGCACTGCTCAAGAAATGTGTAGATGAGGCGCCTAGGGACATGGTTGAGCAGGCAGAGTGCTGAAGGGTTTACCGCTGGACTTGGTGATCTTGAAGGTCTTTTCCAATCATAATGATTCTATGATTCTAGTCACTGATTAGTAAATACTCACAGTGCTAGTGAATATTTCAGAGAGGGAAAATAGCTGATCTAGCATTGATGGCAGCGTTGCTGCTAATTGCGTATGGTTTGTTTATGGTGTGCTGGATTTACAATTTTACTCTACTTGTAGATTTCAGTTCTGATTTGACTTTTCTATTAATGTAGAAATATTTTTGTATACTATTCTTTAGCTTATTTGTAATGAAACAGCTGGTGATTGACACTTCCTAGAAACCTGAGCTATAGCAAGCAATCCTGAGATAATCTATAAGAAAGACAAAGTTAACATAAAAAGGTGATAAATTGCACACGTAGAAGATTATTGATACTACTTCAGTGAACACAAAAAGGTGAATTGTATTCTTCCTGTTTTGTACTTAGACTAATGCTGCTATTTATTCTGTGTTTTGTAGCTTTTATAAATTGTTCTGTTTTTACTCTTGCAAAATAATATATGCAAATGCTATTATTTCTGCTTCTGGATATTGTAGTTTGGTAAATGCTTTATGCATTGCAGACTTTTTTTTTTCTTCTGGGCTTGGCAACTTGTGCAAGATGTGGAGTAATGGTGGTAAACCTTTGTTTATTTATTTTTGTGGAAAGGCATTCTTGTACTCTTTATACACAGTCCATAGTAGATTGTTTTTCTGTTTATGCATTTTAGGTGCCTTGTCAGGAGCCAAAGAAAGCTGGGAATATGATTCAGGAGCAAGAGACCTTCAGAGTCCTGACATCCAGAGTCACTTAACCCTACAAAAGCTGTTAGAATATGGTGGAAGCAATGTCATTCAACAGGCTGCTTTGCAGACACTTCTGTCTCAGACCTCAAATCGTAGCAGCTCTGTTGGAGGAAGTTTCTTAGAACTCGCCAACACTGTAAGTGCATTTTGCCTCTTCTTTAAAATTTTCTTGAATTTTTTTTCTTTCTTCTTTTCTTTCTTTTTTTCTCCAAATCTAGCTTATTAATTCAACTTTTGAGCCTTTGGGGAAACAATGTCAGGCTTTCATTTACCAGAGTGCCATTATAATTTCAGCAGTGTCTATCAGCATTGAGATCATAGGATAAATTCTAGTTTAAATGGATCTCAATAGATCGTCTAGTCCAATGTCCTATTCAAGAGTTGATGTCTAATAGAAGTGATTACTGGCCACAGGGAGAAATGAACTTTGCTAAGATGCAATATTAAAATACCAGCAATAACAACCAAAAATGTTCTAAAGGTGTTTTTAAAAGTCTTTTAAGGTTTACATTTCTAGATATGGTCAAAAAGCTAACGCTTACTTGTGCAGAGTGAGAATATGTAGGTAATACATATCTAAATAAAAAAAGATGTTTGAAAAAGTTGGTATTTCCTTAAAGGAATTGTGTTCTCTTTTTTCCTGGAAGAATAGTAAGAGATCAACTGAGGTAAATCGTAGGCCCTTGGATCTTAAAAGACAGGCGGAAAAATACTAAAACCAGAAAGAACAGAAAATGAGTAGAATAGCTTGTTCACTTCTGTTGGTGGTTTAAAGTTGTGAGTTGCTGTGTGCGTTTTGAGTCTGGAGGTTTGTTAAGGTTTCAGGGTGGGTATGTACTGTTATTTTGTCTTTTGATATTCTCTAGACTGGTGGTAATTCAGAATCGATCAGCTTTGTTAACTTACTGTACATTTGTAACTATGAAGACACAGGTGTGTGGTGTTATTCTAGAATGCAAAGTGTGAATGCTATTACGTTGCTGTGAAAGTAAAAATCTTAAAAAGCTGAATGCTTGCAAGGAATGAAGGTCCCCAGGTATTATGTCTTTCTCTTTATTTCTATCTCCAAATTGCTTTTGTAGTTACTATATAGTCCAAATTTTTCTGATAAGTATGTGATCATTGTTTTAACAAACATCTGTCATGCTCTTCGTTTTAAATATTCTTTCCATGGTCTTTCAAACCATAACACAATAATCAGTCTCTCATTTATATGTAGATGACTGCAATAACGTCTCCATTTGACTCCTGCTAAGCATGGTGTCATGAGTCATATGGAAGTATTTTGCTTTGGCTCTATTGAAAAAAAGAGAAAGGGAATTTTATTTTATTTTCAGTGTATTTCAATTTATTTCATTTACACAGTTCTTAATGCACGAGGACATGCTTATGGCAGTCTAAATTTAGAATCTTTAAAGAGATGGATGAAGCCTTCTTAAAGCTGCAATTTATTGTGTATTTGTTTACTAATATATTAGCCTTTACCTTGATATATCACTACTTACTGATATACTTGTTAATGTAATTTGGTTAAATACTGTAGTAAATATCTCTGGTAGGAACCTTTGTATGTGCTCCAAGTGTAATCATTTATCAGCTTGATTTTTATTATGTCTGGTTATAAATAATCTCGCTATTTTTCATAGAGAGGAAATAATTCCAATATTTCAAAGAATTATGTCAGGTATTTCCATATTTGGGATTTTCTTATTTGTACTTGGAAGTTCAAAGTTGTGTATTGTTGAATATTCAAAGCAATTCAGAGTTGAATTGCTAATGTGAATAGTCATGTAAATGTAATGAAATAATTGATTTGTGCAGCCGCATCTGTTCACTTCCCAGAAGGCCATGCCATTTGTTCCCTGTAGTGCTATCAGGAGGAATAGCACTCATATCCAGGAGATAGAAGTATTGCTGTTCTTTGAAAACTTCACACAGGGCAGCATGTATTTACATGATAATTCCAGTGAAGTTTAATAAGCTGCAGCAACAAGATTTGGAAGTGTTTTAATTCTCTTTCACATTCTCCTTGCACCTGGTTTTAATAGACTGATTGGATTCTTTTTAACTTTTTTATTTGCTGGATAGAACATGTATGCTATTGGTTTATTTTTACCTATGTGTTCATACCTTCTGTGTTCGTACTTTTAGTTTCTGTTATCATAATTCATCTGGTAAGATGATAGATTCATGCATGTTGTCACAAGTAGCTGCATTTACACATGTAAATCCAATTGGTATGGTTTGGCATGATGACATGATTTTATGCCTCTCTTCTGCCAGCTGTAAATAACTATTTTGTTCAGAAAGTCTAGGCACACCGTTCTTTTATTTTTAAATTGTGGCCACAAGTTTCTCCATGTATTCAGTATGTGTGTAACTTTATTTTACTGTTCCATTTCTGAACTGGTTTGATGCAGGATCCTTTAAACTCTAATACTTATTTCCAAAGACACTTTGGCTCTAATGGAAAATGTTGGACCATATCTACCTTCTACATCTCTTTTTTATTGAAAACATTTAGGAGTAATTGATAAGGGAAGAGAAGGGAAGGGAAGGAATTTTTTACAAAAATGTGGGGTAGGATTTCTTCATGACTGTTTGCTTTTAGAAGCCTGTATTGCTGTTTCATTGTCAGAGCTGTAGTATAAGTGCCACAGACTTTCTATTGTTACTAACTCAGAGAGCAGCGTATTTACAGTTTCAGCATTGTTTCCTGCAGCAGCTCATTATTCTGGCCAACAAATAAGGAGGTGTAATCCTGTTTACCTTGTGCAGGCCTCTCAATGCCAGTTGATGTGTCTAGGTGGGAGATATTGGCCCAGATTGCTCCAGTTGCCAAATCTGCACTCTCATCTGAAGGGAAGGAGGTTGTGTACTGTCTCCATAGAAAAAAAATAGAAAGCTAATGCAACAAGATTTATAATGCATCATCTAACTGTTCTGGAAAGCAGCCTTCCTTAGCTGCTATTACTGTCATATTTGCATGTAAGTGACCACATTTGGAAGTACTGAAGACTTCTAATGAGCTTTGGGAATTGGCTATTTTTATTCTGTATTTATGTTTGGCAAGGGTTCTTTTCTTTCCTGTGAAATTAAGGTGACTAAATCATGCTTAGTTCTGACTGCGAAGATTCTCATTCGGGTACTCAATCCAAAAGTTTATAAAAAAAAAAGGCAAATGGAAAATAGCAATGTCATAGCAAAGCAACATATAGATGCTTTGGCATTGGCTTCTTATCACTAATAAGATGAGAACTGTGTGTCTTTATCTTAGGAAGAATCAATGTTTTCTGAAAACATATATTCTTACTATGGTGTTATTAGTTAGGCAGACTCAGCACATTGTTGATTTTTTTCCCCTTTAGAACCTTTGACTTACAAGTTAATGACAGACAGAACTGTTGTTTTGTGAAAGCTTTTTTTTTTTTCAGTTGAGATAGATTATATTGAATGATAATACTTCAGAAGCCATTTTTTCAGGGACAGATGGCTTTTTCTTTCCCCCCCAGAAGATATGCTACATAGTCAGCCAAACCTAAATTGCAGTAGTCTATTTATATAAATAACTTTTGGTCATAAAATAGCACACTTAAGATTATCCCTAATTACTATGTTTATTATAGACAGCTGAATTTGGGTAACTGCCTGAAACAGAATCAATGGCCTCTTTTATGTTGAGTCATGAATAACAAACATTTGTGTGCACAAAGTTGCATATAAGTTTAATACTGCTGCAAAATTACTTGGATATAAGATGTAATGACTCCCTGCAATACCTTAATATATTAAAATGAACATAGTACTTTAGAAGAAGAATAACATGGAGATGGTCACTGCTTTTTTTTTTTTTTTTTTTAACCTCTGAAAGCAAAAGCCCCGTAGCACTTACTTCCCCTCAAAGCTTTAAACCTTGTATATGTACTGTATTTTTTAAACTACACTAGTGGTTTAATTTTAACTAAGGCGGTGAACATAGGTTTTAAAGCTGGTGCCTTAAATACAGGAGGCATTGACTGGTTGCCAAAGAAAGCAAAAACACTTTATTGGGTGATGCGGACAGAGATTTCATAGGTATTTATGACTGCAAGAAGACTGTCCTTTTTGGCTCAGTCAAGGAATACTCATACAGCAATCCTCAATTTGAACCACTTTCTCCGTTGTTTAATTTATAGCCATTGGTTATAAAATTAGTATGAGTTTCATTGAAATCACACACATATTTCTTTTGGGAGAATATTTTTTACAAAAAAATGCCAAGAAAGCCTAACAGTATGAAAGTTAATAAAACCCAAACTATGAAAGTTAATTAACGTGATTATCTTGCAGATTACTTCTGTTTGGTCTCTTTGCTAATGAGAACAGGGTTAATGTCTCATTTCATTTCTGAGGTTTTTATGATTTTATAACTCAGTGATATTTGTACTTTTTGACAAAATCTGTTCCATTGTTCCTTTTCTCCATCTCTGTCTCTTTTCTGTGTGATAAACCAGAATTCAGTTATTTGTGTACAGATTGATTTTTCCCAAATTATCTTGTTGAGGAATCCTATATTCTATTTTACATTCAGGAACCAGTGAACTATGTTACCCTGAGTTGCTGGAGCCTGGTCTCTTTCCCACCTTCCCCTACACTCATTTGTTTTCCATGGTCTATATGCAGTTGTTACTACGACTTCTAGTTCATGTCAATATGAGCTATTACTGTAAAAAGGTAATTTAATGATTCTTTCAACTGGAACTTTACTAGGTAGGGGGGCCTGAAGTTGAATATGATATTAGCAGTGGTGCCTACTCTTCATAAAATATTTGTGCTCGAGATACCTTATGTTTTGTGCTTTTGCTTCCAAGCTAGGCATCACTTCCATTCTGCCACATCTAAAATAGACTGTGAGGATTCTGTTAAAGTGAAAATTGATCATAGGAATCAGCAGTCTTGGCTTGCCAGAAAGCAGGCATAAAAATGGTTTTGTTTAACTAGCAGTTTTATGTTTGGGGATCTAGGAAACTGTCTCAGTCTTTGATTTCAACATAGCTTTGTAATGGAGTTTATTTGAGTGACAACACAAGTATAAGGTGTAATAAGGTTATGCATTGGGTTTATGTGATCTTGCCTTTAATGTCTCTCTAGTAGCGCTCAGTTCATTCATTTCTTTCATAGGAATTAAAAGTGGAAATTACAGTAAACTTCGAAGAAAACTCCCTTCAGTAGCATTTAGACACCATTTCTTCCTCTGTGATGAAATTATTACATTACAGCCACTCTGTAACATCTCTATGCGCTTTTTTTGTGGATTTTCTAAAGCCCTATTCATCTATGCGGATGATCAGAGTGATGGGTGTCGACTTGGAGAACATTTAATCAGACAAGTCTTTTAATAGGCACTTTTGACTTAGGCTGTTAATTGGATCTTTTATGGACAGTCTAGTGAAAACCCTTACAATATCCCATACCACACCCAACAATGGTGTGATATGCAGAATGGCAGGTTTTGAACCATCTCTAAAGTTGTAATAGTGTGCTATAGGAAAGAGGCTGTGAAGCAGTGTGGCTAAGCAGACGCGCTGAACATCTGGGGAGTCTAGTTGTAGTTAAACCTAATTGCAGGGACCTTGTTCTTAACCCCCAACTTTGTTCACTGCTCAGAAACTGGCCTTATGCATTTCATAGTGTTCATTTTAGTTAAGAGAACTCTGACTTCGATGCAGGTGTTCAGGTCTCTATTTTTCCATGTTTTTTTCCAGTTGTTTGAGATGAAGCGCGATTCAGCTGATAGATTTGGGCCAGCATCACACACACCTTTGCAGAATATGGTATTAATGCTGTGTCTCACTTGGCAATGACAGGATCAGTCTGTTGTATTAACCTCCTGGATTCCTGTATGCCGAAAAGATTACCACATAGCTTTAGTCATTGGAATTTCTCTGTTAACTGACATAGCTGCAGTTGGCAATGCTGAGCTTCTGTGACTCTTCATCCTTCAAGAAGACAAAAAAGACTTTCTCCCCCTTCCCTTCAACACGTCAGAAGCCTTCAGTGTTTTGTTTACATGATGCATAGGAATTATCCTGCCAATCAAATGAGATAAGGCAGGTTTCCATAAACGCCTATTAGTGCCATGATTAAGTTAGTCAAGAGGTTCCTGCTCCTTGGAATAATCTCTCTGCCACTGTCAGGACTGGAACATTAACCTGAGCCAGTGCAGAATGCTGCCACCATCCAAATTCCCAGCTCCTCTTCACGTTCAGTATTTTTTAATGAGCATATGCTTGGCAACACAGGTGTTTTGGGGGTCTATTTGATGCCAGTGCATGGGAGTGAATGTTTCTGCACATGCACTTTCTAGCTCTCTTCCTTTCTGCATTTAGTGAAGAAATATTTCAGTGTGAGTGCTTCGTTTTAGACTACAAAAAATATTGTCCTTCTCAGCTGGGAGACGGATTATGATAATAGTTCTGTTGCAGTGTATTGATAAGCTCTGTTTTTCATCATGATAGGAAGCCATCAAAATAAAGTATTTGAATTTCAGGAAGGACAGTTTCTGTTCTGTGAAGAATTCATAATGAAATAAGAACCCCACTGATGTACCCAAGCAGAGCCTGTGTCCTTAAGCTAAATAGCCAGCTCTAATATCCTACTGAATTCCCAATTACTTTATCTACTTCAAGCTATTATTTTAGAAAAGTGACTGGAAAAAAAGGACATGAATTTGTCCTTATACATTATTTGTCCCTATACATTTTTAAAGAGATTGTAAGTGTATATTATTGGTTGAATCTAATTTTTATGTGAATATTGATTGTCTGGTATGCATTTCAGGAAAAGAGAAAATATCTTTGTTTCTGTAGGGACCACAAGGATGTCAGATATTTCTTGGTACTGACGAGAGGTCTTGTGCCATAATAATAGAACAAACACATTTTTTAAGAGAAGCCTGTCGAACGAGGTTATTTCCTCTGTTTTGGTTCATTGATCGACCCTCACTTGAGCAATTTAATGCTGGCTTGCTTTAGCAAGTCATTTTTAAACTGAATGAAGTGAATGGCTATTAAGATAAGGCCTGAAAATGGAGAGGTTTTAGCTTTGTAGTGCTGCTCAAAAGTGGTATTTTCTTGAGCATGAGCAGCTTGAGAAAACTATAAACAGATCTCAGTTTGCAGAACGGTCCATACAAGAAACTCAGAGATTTGTAAACAATGAAGGAGAAATGCTTCCTGACCCTTATAAATAAAATGAAAATGTCAAATATCAAAGGTGAAATAGGAATAACCAATACAGAAGTAAAGTAGTTTTGAATATTTTGAGAAGCACCTTGAATGCAGGAGAATGTATCGGGAAAGTTACTGGAAAAATACAAAAGGTCAAAGAGTGCAATTGGATGGGCTGGAAGCTGCATTTCATAGATCATGTGAACATTAGAATACCGAGCTTGGATTTTAAGTTTAGCCATCTGAGGATATTTATTAAATATTGAATATGTAGGGAGCTGAGAAATGCTCAAAAGGTTAACTTGCAGATTTTCCTAAGCTGTCACTAAACTATGTATCCAAAGAAGATAGCAAGTGGGAAAAAAAAAAAATCAGATGAGAACAGTAGGAATTCAGTTTTAATAAATTTAGTAGTTGATGGTAAAATAGTTCAATTCAGCAGAGATTTTATTATACCTCATCTTAGCTTGTATCGTGATTGAAATAATTTTTGTGTGAATTTCTCCCAAACTGAAATCTCGCCAAGGTCCCTAAGTACTCAGAGAAGTTGACATTCTCTTTATTTAAATGTTTTTGCCAGCAAAAAAAAAAAAATCTTGGAAGATAATGATTTTAGGTCATATCTGTCAGCAATTTGCCAAAGTTTAAAGTAGGGTTCTGTCAGACCCTTGCCTTCATTTCAGCAAAATTAGTATGATTTAAAATAGTTCCTGCAAAACACTTCAGTCTAAGTGAATCTGTATGTATTTTACAGGCATGTAATAAAATAAAAAATAAATATATTAAAAGATAACATTAAAAATGTATTTTATATACAGACACACATACGTGCACATATATGCAGTCAGAAGGTATATAACAATTCATCTTTTAAATATTCTGCAGAGATATTGAGTATAGTTGCTGAAATGTGATGTTTGCATAGATGGAGGGATGGAGAGTCCAGGCATAGCTCTGATGCAAAGCAGGTTCTCTTGCCCCTTCTTTGTGTCACCATTTATGTGACCTGATCCCGGTCAGGGAATGCTAGATTGATAACACTGGTTACAGTGGAAGTCAGAATGGAGCTTGCTTTGATTAAAGAAAAGAATTGGATTAACTGCATGTCGATGGCTTGAAGAGTTTTGTGGGAGAAGAGAAATCGGCAGTGGAGGAGCTGGCTTGCTGAATGTTTGCAGAGACCAGAGCATGGATGTGAAAGTGAGAATGGAACTGGAAATGGGGGAGGAGATAGAGAAGTTTTGAAGAAGAAATACAAAATAAAAGTTTAGGATGGAGGAGAGGATGCGAAAGAGGAGATCCGGCTATCAGGAGCTGGGATAAAAGCAAGAGAGACTTAGAGGGGGAGTCCTGACAAATCTCATTTTAGCAAGTGAGAAGTTTTGAAAGAAATACAGTTTATAGCTGACAAAGGGTACAATTTCTGACGAAGAAAGCAGGTCTTAAAGCTAGGGCAATTTCTTATTTTTAGTGCAATAAGTATGCGAAACCACAGGGCTACTTCTAGATGAGTTAAATGTGAATATGGCTGCCGAAGTTCTAGGTAGTAGGAAATGAATTAACTGAATTTACATTATGGTGAATAAATGGAGGAAAATATGGCTGAACGGAGGGACACTGGATGTTGAAAAGAAGCCAAGCAGAAGTATGATGGCCTGAAGTGTAGTTTATAGACAGGCTTCATTTGTGCTTGTAAACAAATGAGCGGTGATAATAATTAGATGGCTGCAAGACCAGAAGGAGCTTAGAAATTGCTACCATCTCTCCCTGTTGTCCTCTCAGATGAATCTCGTGAATAATGGGTGCACTTTAGTCCTTTTGACTCTTCAGTCCTTTTCCCGTTTTGACCTAAGCTTTATGTCTAAGGCTCAGTGGGATCAGATGGAAGCACAGTGAAAGTGATGGCTGTGAAATGGCAGAAATGGCAGAAAATGAGAGTGGGTAGTTGACAGCTTGGTGAGTGGCTTGGTAACATAAAATACTGGAGGATGGAAAGAGGGATCAAATGTAAGCTCCCAATGAGGCTGATCAGGTCAAGGACACGACATTTTAAGTGGATTAAGTATTTGGAGAGAGGTGAAGGGGTGAGAGTAGCTGATTGAAGTGCTATTTGCAAATTCCATTATTCTAGACATGTATTCTGTTTTACAATAATCAAGATAGTGTGATTGAAGGAAAGAAGAGAAGTTTACTTGTGTTTTTCTGCGTGAGTGCTTAGTTCTTCAGTGTAAGGTTACTTGCAGTTGTTTCAGATAAGCTGAACTTTCTTTTCTCTCAACCTAGGTGCATAACCTTTAGGAGCATTTAATGAGAACAGTTTGCATCAAGAAGCAACCATCCTTCTCAAACACTCCCTTTTAAATCATAGTGCATTAGTTCTATTGAATAAAGAACTGCCTGGAAACATTATCCAAGTATTGTATTGAATTTCCTATTTCAAGTTTAGCCTTGGTGTTAACCTTGTGAGTGCTATAGAAATGCAGACCCTGGCATTATACCTGTGTATTTTGTGCCAAAAGGAGAACAAGAATGTCTTGTCCTCTGACTGTGTGCGGTAAATTTGTAATATTTGAGAGGGTAATCTCCTTTCCTGTGGAACTGTGCATTCTAATTGCTGAGATGGTGTTGAAATAAATAAACATGAATTAAGTGCTTAATAGGCTTCAGTTAATGATATTTCCATCATAAAGCTAACAGCAGAACAAAACCAAAAACACCTTATTTCATACGCTGGAATTGTTACCCACCAGTCGTTCATGCTGTGTGTGGAGTGAAATTGCTTTCCGGAGAATGGCACAAACTATGTACTGAAGAATGTGATATATACATATTTAACAGGGAGCTGCTTTTGTATTGAAGTTTTCCTTTTGAAGCTGTCAAAACAAGACGGATAGAAAAGTCATGTATGGCAATTGTGTCATCTCTGCTGCAGTAACTGTTAGGAAACAAAGTATTGTAATTTCTGAGAGATATTGTGAGGGAGACACCTTTTAAAATTTCTACAGTGCTATTTTTTTTTCCATATTCTATGAGAATTTCAAAAGCAAAACTGAGAAGAGTAGCAAAGTTGTATGTTGTCCCAAAGGAAAGGTGGTGTGCCAGCTGATAGAGTAAACTTTGCTGGATAATTTTCCAAGTACAACCAAAAGGTAGATGTCTAAGAAAATATGTGATACTTTTTAATGATTCTTCTAAGACAGACTAAAAAAAAAATAAAGAAATGGAATAGAGTGGCCATTGGGCTATTAGATCAACAGTGAGCAATCTGGCCACACTAATGGTCATTACTGGATAATTCTGAAATCATCTTGGGAAGAATCTCTCAGTGCAAATGCACATACCTACAGGCAGTATGCAGCATGAGTGCTTTCCTGGTACAGAAAGCACTAAAGGGCAGAATGCACTGAGGTTGGCTGGCAACTCAGTCCAGTCTTGACTAAATATGTTTGGTCTATACTTTTTCTATTTACCTCAGTGAGAGTCAGGTTCAACCAGTTTGTCATCCTACGCTAATATAGGCTCCTTAGATCCCCATTTCCTGGGACTAAGCCTTCTTGGGCTGAGAAATATGCAAGTGTGTATTAAGAGATTCCACCCCCAAAGACTGTAGAGGCTGTATAGAGAAGGCAGACGTAATGCAGGAGTGTTGTTATCCTAGATGAAGAACTAAGGCAGAGATATAGTAAATGAGCAGTCGTCAGGCAAACAGAAATGGAGAGGGATTGAGCCTAATTCCTACCTCCTCTCTGGATTGCAGGACTTTCCCTTCTCTATAATACTAATTATAGAGAATTCTGGGCAATACTAAACTGGTTATTTTCAAAACTTTGTTTTCCTTGAAACCAGCTTGTTGTACAAGTCAGGGGAAAAATGCACTTGGGTTGACCCAAATTATTTTGCAAGAGTGGTTACATTTAGTCTTAGCTAGATTTTTTACTAGATTCTCATGTCATGATGGGAAAAACAAAGGCCCTTGTAATTAAGATGAGCTTTTCTACCAGTTTGTATGTGTATGTATCCTATAAGGCTGTCTTGTAGCTTTTTCATTTGTTCTTTTTCCTCCTCTGAACTGAAATCAGTTAAGGGAGAGTACTGTGCTAACACAGACACACAGGATCTTGTGTCTGTTAAAATGATGTTTAAAACTGTAGCAGACCCACTGATAGCAAGAACAATGCCAGGCTGACAGACTCCCAGTATCAGTTCATGTGGGTGTTAATGCAAGAGTAGCCAGAAGGAGTAAAATCCCTTCTTTATCATTTCAGATGTATTTATTCAGGAGCTTGTAAGGACTGTAAACTAAGTGGAAACTGCTAGTGGCAGTATCTATGAGTTAAAGATAACTGTGGGTGTTTTCCAGCTTAGAAATGTGCATGCCTGTACCACCTGGTGAGAGCATGGAGCAACTGTAATGAGAGTTAGCTGGGATTAAAGTAAAATAATTTTTCACCCCTGTTTGGTTTAACTTTTTCATTAATTTGCAAGTAATTTACAAGTAATTTTAATTTTAAAGTAAATATTGTTCTGATAGTATCTGCATGCACCTCCTGTGTTCAGCATACAAATTCTGCTTTTGTTTTGCTGTCAGTGACTGTCTACCATTCTAGTGTTTGGACTTGGAAAGGAACAGAATAAAATCCTTTGTAACACATGCATGCAGTGCTGTGTGGAGCTAGTTCATATGTCCGGATGTCCTTTCTCCTTGTACTTGGGTGTCCATGCAGTGTGCTGCCCTGTGTCTCCAATGGCTATTGCACAGGAGCAATGGCTGAGGAAGGTGGACCAAAACTATTATAATTACTGGGTGTCCATTTTTAGTCAGGTAGGATTAGGGGTATAATGTGGGATAATAATGTTTTAGGATCATAATTAATATGACCTTCCCTTAGAAAAAGAAAAACCATAGAACTTCATTCTTAAGCAATTCTAAGGCTTGTCTGGATGTGGGAGAATCTGTGTTGTATGTGCTGAAATTGGAGAGGAGATTAGAGATTTTAGGGAGCTAATAGAGATACTGATCCAGAATGCAAGTTTGTCACTTTCCCATTTGGGAAGGTATACCCTGGAAAATACAAAGCATTTTAAATGTCCCATGTCAGCTACAGCAGGTTTTAAAGCAAAATTATCCTTCCTCTTTATGAGAAATAAGTTCTTTTTCTAGGAATGAAGCACCATGAATCATATAGTAATGCACAGCAGAGCAATGTGCAAATCACTTTTTTCCAAAGCTGTACTGTTCATATTGCCTGCCATCTGCATTCTGCAGGACTCTCATCATCTTGGCTCTCTGCCTCTTGGAGGCAGGTTTTGCTGTTTGCCCTGTGCTATGTGTTCCTTTTGGCTGAGACAACAGCGATCAGCCACAAGAGAGCAGTGCAGCCTCTTACCAGTATTTGAGGGAAGATAGATGTGAGCGTATGTGGGGAACAAAGCCGATGAATAAGGATGATCACGGGGAACGACTGAGTGAACAGAAGGAACTGAGTGTGAAGGTGAGACTCAGCAGATGTTCTCCACGAAGAAAATTCTGAAAGGTGGAGGTAACGTAGGCGGACATGAATAAGGAAGGGAAATCAAAAAAAACACCCCAAACCTAGAAATCAACCTTGAGAATAAGAAAATTACAGAAAACAGAAAGAAAAGTCTGGAAGATAGAGCTGGAGGATGAAAGTTAAAAATGCATGTAGATATTGTGACGTTTCTCCTTATCCCTAAGTTGGAAGAGAGCTGCAGTTTGTGATCCCAATGGTACTAAAGTTCTGGACGCCTAAAACTTTCACCTGGAGAGTAGTGCTAGAGCTTTTCAGCCTAAGAAATCAATACACATGTGTTTATCTTTGTTCTCATTCTTAATCTATTTTCTGTTTTGTCATTTCAATGAATTATGTTTATCTGCATACTGCTATTCACCTGTGATTAATATGATTAATAGAGAACGAAAAAAAATCATAGGATGGTTTTCAAAGTGCTGCTCTTGGAGAGCGTTGTTGGCAACATATATATGTTGGCTGAAGGGAAAGGATTGTGCCGTGCCTAATATAGAATTTATTTCTCTTTCTCATTAAAAGAAGAGAAAGCACAATTTGATGCTTTAATGATACATTGTATTAAACCAAGTTGGTAATACGCTACAGCACGTTATATTCCCAACTTTTAATTTAAGAAGTGTACCAGAACCCTGCAGCAAAAAGCATGCTACCTCCAGAGTTAGGGGAACTGCTTGGAGAGAGGGAAAGGAGTTTTCATTTTGTGATGAGTACAACATGTCCACATAGTCACTGTGTTAAGGATTTTCTAGATTATTAGTCAGATGTTGAAATAAAATTTAGTTTTTTTTTTTTTCCTTATTCTTGTAACAACTTCCCACTTGTAAAACATCAGTTTTCTATGTAAAATCTGTGGCTTTCTAATGATGCTTTTGGACTTACTGTGACCTTTTGAAATAATTAAAATTCCTTCTCCCAACTCTCCTTACTTGCAGTTGAACATGGGAATAAGGAAATATAAGTCTAACTTGCTTTTATCCAAGTGGTGTTTCCAGTTATTTATGTATCTTTATAATTTTGAGTGCAGTAGTCAGTATACAGAATGCTAGAAAAATGCCTGTAATTCCAAAATGAACTCTGTGTAGCTCGCTCCCTCCCACTTGCACTCTGCTTTTAGTACCGCCCCTTCCATGCACCCTTTAGCCAGCAGCAAGACAGCTGTGTTTGATCATAAACCACTTAAACTCCAGGCTCACTGGCAGGGGAAACTTTAGCGTGAAGTGCAGGATCGGTTTGTCTTTGGAGGTGGGGGTTTCCTCTCTTGTGCCTTTTCTCTCCCCTAAAATGCAAGATCTTTGCAGCTCTATTTTCATATTTTTGCTGTAAGCTTTTATGAACATCACCAAATTGCTTGGAGTACGTTAAACGGCTTTGGAAGATGCCTTCAAACAGAGCTGGGGAAACGGCAGTGTAAGGCGGACAGCAGAGATGAAGCACAACTTACAGATGAACTAGGAGAGCTGCAGGATCGGAGAAACAGTACTTTCCCTGCATTTTCCTAGCACTTCACAGTGCTAACGGGTCTTTTGCAGCAATGGGTTGTCTTTGAAATGAAAACTAATTTGGTTCTTTTAGAAGATCTTGCATCATTAATTTGAACTGTATCAGTGTGAAGTGAAAATGGCTGTCTAGAGCAAAATGTGCAAGACAGAAATCTTGGAGAAGAAAGCAGTATTGAATTTGTTAAACAAAGGTTGGGAGCATTAAAATCTGTAAAAATCATCAAGCACAGAAAAGTCTAATCATGAATTCTGGAGTTGCTGTGAAATATGGAAATGATTCCCCTGCGGAGCTGAGTGAGGTAAGCAGTTTCAGTGTCCTCTTTTATGCTTAAAAAAAAATCCTCTCCCCTTTTGGGCTTTCAGACTACAAGCAGTGCAATTAAAAATTAATAGAATGTGTATCTTGCTGTAACTTGCTGTGCCAGTCAGGAAATGACCTGAACTTGCTTGCTGCTTTAGTTCGAATAAGTGGTGAAAAGCAAATGTTTGTAACCATGTAAAGACATTCTTTTTTCCTGTAGTCTGGCAGCACAGATTCCTTCACCTCCCAAGAGCTGTGTTTATATCAACATTCATCTTTGCAGTAGGTAAAATCTCATCTGCAGATCTCAGCTGAGATTAACTGTATGGTGACTAATTTAGAAGGGAAGTGGGGTGAGTGGAAGATGGCAGGGATTTATTGGGAAGACAACAACGTTGGCAGAAGTTGTGTTTGATTATGTTTAACTAAAGTGATGTTGCTTTGGATTAGATGAATATTTCCTTGCCTAAAAGCAGAGAAAATAAGTTGTAGGAAACTTTTTGCTTTTCCATTACAAACCATTGTATGGTGTTATTTCTTATAGCTGCAGGTATGTTTGTTTATTTATTATTTTTTACAACATTGCCTGTTTTTAATTAATAGGAAATTAACGTCACATCAGATACTATGCAAATGTTTAATAAAATTTTGGAAGCATTATCTTTGACAGTTACCAAAGTCTTAGCTGTGCCACTCTAGCAGACTTATTTGTCCTGAGAACTACTAATTTTAATTAGCCCATGACACCCTGATCATCTTATTAATCTCATTTTGTAGAATATTGAATTGACAATCTATATGACACAATTTAAATGAAATCCTCTTTACCATGGCCTTTTCTTTCATATATCTTTTATTGTGGCATATCATTTATTTTGTATGTTTATTAGAAAAGATACGATATGCGTGGCAGAATGAAAAAGTTCACAATTTCTACACAAGAAAGCATAGTAGATATTGAGACTGTATGCTATCATGAAGAGGAACAGTAGGTTTGTGATTGTGGAATTTTAGTGAAAGAAATTTCCTAATGTTCCCATTTTATGAAAAAAAAAAGTTTATTGTAGTTAAATCATTACTCTCATAAATGATTGTTTAAAAGCAATATATTGGCACCTCAGCCCAAATTAAGTTCATAAACTCAGCATAAAAGCCCAGAATATTTTTGCTAGGAGTGTCATGGTGTTTTTGGCTGCAGCTGTACTAATGGCTTATTGATCACTGCTTTCTATCCCCTCAACATTTAATTTTCTGGACTACAAGATCACATAAAACCTTGAATGTCAGCAAAACTGGATAGGTATTTGGAGCAGGCAGTGTTTACTCGTAACAATTATACCTGACTAGAATAACTGAAATATTACCAGTTCAAATTTCCTATACTTATTCATTGTGTAAGGCTTTTTAGTAACAAGATATTTCTTACCTCTTTCTTCTGACATTTTAACATGGGAAATATTAAAAGAAGCCTTTGACAAAACATTATATCGCATTTTTATTTATATGCTTAATTTGAAAGGAATACTTGTGTTACATTTGTACCCTTGGGCAACTGATAGGCCCCTTTCTGACTGCAGACAAAGCAGTGAAGATCTTAAATTCTTAACTTCCCCAGCTTTACTGATGGTTTCCGTCTTGTGATTTAAGCTTCTTTTGTGAGTGAGTATGCTTTTGGCATGTTTCACTTTCAGGGCCAGGTTGATTTTAACGTAGGTCTTTGATAAAGCAGCTCATTTTGAGCTCTTCCACCATTGCTATGAGAAGATCTCAGTACAGTAAGTAGTCTGAGATGCAGTTAATTGCCCCCCTTTAACCTTTAATTACTTAATTTTTTTTTGTCTTCCTGTAGTTTGTATGTTCATATTAAACTTTATAAAGTTATTTGTTTCTACAGAGTCTCTTCAAAATATTTGTTTTCCCACAAGTGAATTGAACTTTTTTTTCTTGCTGCTTTAACATTGGGAAACCATGAATAAAGGCTCTACCTATATTATTTAGCAGTATTTCTCACTTCTTTGTCATGCTTTTTGCCTTTCTCTTCCTTTGACTTTGAGTCTTCTATATGGAATATTTGGGTTTGGTCACTGGAAGACAGAAATGTTTATTTAAAGAAAGAAAAAAGGTGGAAATGACTACAATGGGAATTTGATTACACTAGTGCAGTCTTAGTAGATTTTCACATGCACCACTTTCTCTACTGTCAGGTCATATTTTCACATTACAGTGGGCTGTTACCAGTGTAGGTGGCTGAATATCACATACGGTAACAGACCAAGAATGACCATCTTAAGAACATAATGCATATGGCTTTTTGGTGTGGGTGCCTGGGTCTTTCCATTTGTGTACAGGAAGTTCTAGGCAGGAGACTTGCTGTTAAGCAGGAAGACTCCACATCTTTGGAGATACAAATGCATTCTTTAATGGATACATTATACAAAATAGAAAATGAAATTGTTGAATTATATTCCATTTGTATTGAAGCTTCTTTTTTCTTGAGAGGTACATCAGTCTTTAGAAAAAATAGGTCACAGCTGCAGTTCTAGGAAACTGTGTGTGGTTCATATTTGCTATTTCTAAACTGTTTTTCAGGTGAGCATAGGTCCTCATAGTCTTTGTTTACTGCTTATCCTTCCCCGCTCCCCAGGTTCATGCAGAAAGAAAAATACAAAAATAAAACAAAAAAGCCAGAAACAAAAACAAGCAAACAGGGAAATTTGATTTCCTTCACTGGTCACTCATGCTAATAAAAAACTCATGATTTGTTTTCAGTGGCTTTAATTGCAGAGTTCAAGCTATTGTTGCTGATACATGCATTAATGCCTGCTAGCCTATTTCCACTGCTTTCTCTTCACTCTACTGTTTTTGATCTCCAAGTAGGAATGATTAGTCCATGTGCTATTTGCTTGGCAGATTTAGCATATTGTAACTGCAGAGAGAGGTAGAAAAGCATTGTTTTCATTATACAATAGCAAGCTTTACTGTGATGCCGCATTTTTCTTTTTTTTTAAATATATGACACATTAAAAGACTTATTATAATCAATGAGAATGGTAGGAAAGGTTTTGATACGTTTGAAAATAGAAAACAGTGTCCAGCCAAGACTGCTTCTACTGAGATGGTTTTTCAGTTGCCAATATAATGCTGCATTATTATTTGCAGAGTTTGCTTTTTATGGCTTGATTAAGAATGAATGTGATTTATATACAGTGTAAGACACCCAAATTAGGTAAGTGCTCTTGGATCCCTTTAGTGCAATCACACAGGGTTGTTTTAAAAGCCAACACTGTGAACATTATTGAAAACATGTTTGATGAACAGCAACTGCAATTATGGATTTGTTTTTATGTAATTAAAAATGAAATTAAATCAGAATTTATACTCCCAATACATATGCAGTTAGTTATGCTGCAGAGAGAGATATTTGTATGGAAAGAGCTGGATTGGTTGATTTATATTTTGTCTTCCTAATTCAAAAATATCATTTTTGGCTAAGAAAGTCCCTGAGCCTCAAGTTGTTTAAAAGTGAAACACCACTGTGCAGAGGTAATGCTATGTGCTTGCCTTGTCATTTTAGCCATCCCTAGTGGGATGTCAGCCTGCTCGTGACATGACGTGCTGACATAGGGAGATCTGCGTTCTGACCTCGCACAATTTTAGGGCTAAGTCTCGTCAGTAGTTATGCCATGCCTAACTTGCAGACTGCTCGAATTAGTAGTGTGGGAACAGGAAAGGAACCTAAGCACT
Source organism: Tinamus guttatus (assembly GCF_059628265.1). Taxonomy (NCBI): domain Eukaryota; kingdom Metazoa; phylum Chordata; class Aves; order Tinamiformes; family Tinamidae; genus Tinamus; species Tinamus guttatus. The sequence goes on from NW_028288838.1 coordinate 26,906, forward strand.
ATGCTTCATGTGTCCGTACTTAAGGGTAAGATTAAGAGTTAAATTTTGACCTTGAATGCAATTTTCACTAAAGCAGGTCTTGTGAATTTGTTGAGAGTGAATACATTCAGTATTTCAGGTGTGGCTGTTTTTTTTTCTTAAAATATTCTTAGTATGATTGAAAACTATGTTCTTTTAGAACTTCTTGTATCAGCTGATGGTGTTTAATTTTTGAAAAGGATATAGCCTTTGCTGCACAAAGCAGCAAAAATCAGAAGGTACCTTGCTTTTTAGGTGCATACTTAATACCTTCTGCCCCTTTCTTTGTGCTTGGAGATCAGGTGTAGATGTTTGCAGTCTTAGATAAAACTACACGTTCTTTACACTTTTACACTGCCTAGAACAGATGGCCTGGCTTTGAAGAGACGTTATATTTTTTTTTAAGAACACAGTATTTAAAGTCTTGGGGAAGGGAGGATTCAAAGTCTGTCCTGACTTGGGAGGCAAAATAGCAAGTTCACACAAATTTTGGTGAAACCCTTTCTGTGTAATGCAAGGTGTGAAGAGAGAAGAGATGACCAAATTTTACAGGCTTAAATTACAGCTGTCTGTATAATTTCAGTGTAGGACAGTATCATATGTTAAGATCTATGTTGCACCGGTGCTGTACTTTCAGATTACACTTCAAGAAAACCGATCGTGGAAGAAAAATTACAGCACGAAGAGGGGTTGTGTGGCTTGAAGGGGGTGGTTTTGTTTGTGAGGCCTGTGAATGAGCTGGAGGTGGCCCTGGAGTGGGTGGCGAGGGAGAGCAGCATCCTGGGACTGAGCCTCACTGGCAAGGGAGAGATTTTGCAGCGGCAGCCTTCACCCTGAGGTAGTTTTCCAATATTTTCTTTTCTTGTAGATTATGTGTCAAGTTGTGCTCACACTGTTCATACTTGTGAGGAAATGACACCAAGGGAATGGCAAACAGGTTTTGTACATGCGTAAGGTTGGGAATAAACCTCAAACACTTGCTCTGTCTTCCTGAGTTTGGTAGTTTTATTGTTAAAACAGCGAGTGAACGTCACGCTCATACTGCATATACTATGGGAATGGTCTCTGGCTATGTAGCAGGCGTGCTGGCACACTCTCAGTACTTCTCTTGTAAGTAGGTGGATGCACCATTTCCCACTGCAATCCTTCTCTAATACTGGATGTATCAGTATCGATTTTGGCCTTCAGTGTCAAAGATGTATGGAAACTAATGAAAAGGCAATCTGTACAGCATCTTGCTGCCAGAGGGTACATTTCTCCCCAGTCAGAGGATGTTTTGAGGACCAATTGTTAATGTTGATCATTTAAATATTGTGGTCTCACAGTGGAACTGAGTGGAATGTGGTTACTGAACACGAAAGATGGCATTTTTAAAATGCTTTAGCCTTGAAAAAGTTGTGTAATGGATTTCTTTGGTAACAACAGACAAACCAAGACAGTGAACAGTTTGTGTGAACTACTGAGTAATGGCTGATGTTAAACATTAATGTTAAACATTAAAGAGAATGCAGCAACCCGGGAAGCTTAGATCACAGTATCTGCAGGAGAGACTAAATGGATTAAATGGGTTCTAGTGGAGATCTGAGGAAAACTTTTTTTGATGGGTAGCAGTAATGCTCCTAGCTTTACAAGTGTGTTCTCTGCTCTGTTACTGCAAGGACATTGAGGTACAGTTTTCTTTGAGTGAACTCTGCCCAATCTGTGTCCTCTTTCATGGTTTGCATGGGCTTTGTGAAGGGCTAAAACCTTACAAAACGAACATTTTCCTATACTTTGCTGTGTTGATGTTGAGAATTCCACAGAATTTGGAGAGTTACTGTGAATCTCAGTTACATTGATGTAGCTATGTCATTTAAAGGAAATGGTGGAGAATTTTAGTGGACCAACTTTTGGACAATAGCCATGAAGTATGGATATAACCTTTAGATTAGATAAACTTCTGTCCTGTGCCATAAATCTACTGCTGATCATTCATCTGTGTGAAAAATCAAATTTATTTTTATACTTGTTTTCAAAATTTTATTAATAACTATACAGGGGACAGTCAGCTTTTCCAGAGTTATTGGAACATCCACAGTTTATTAATGGACATACACTTTAATCAGGAGAGCTTGCTGCTGTGTTATCATGAGCTCTACTGCTGATTTGATAGACATGGATTAGAATGGGAATTTGGATCCATAGTCTAGCTGAAAGGCTCTATTTTTGGCATGTTCAACTTACGTAATTTCTAGAATGACTGATGCATGGTAGATCCAGTGTAAAAAAAATAGTGACTTCAAAGAATGTTTATTTTTTGGATTTGTGAGCTGCTTATCAGGCACAGGGTATATTCCAAGCTAAGATGCTATTAAATTGAAGCACTATAAAAAGATTACTTGAAATGCCAGACATTGTTGGCACAGAGAATGCTCTTCTGCAGCCTCCGTTGGCAAAAATAAAAAATGGCAAAGGTTATGCAACACACCTGCCTGACTGATATTTTAGTATTCCTAGGTTTTGAAAAATGCTTCTGAAAAATGTATTGTAGCTGAGAATTTAATAAGAACAAATACATGCTATGAAAGTACCGTTGGCAATATATCAGATCCTCTAAATCATTTTAGAGACTGGATGTTTTTATTCTTAGATTAAAAACCCAGAAGCTCATTCTCGGGAGAGTTCTGGAGATAACATCACCTTCCCATCATCTCCTTCCAAGCTTTTTAGCAGAACAAAATATATTTCTTTTTCATTGATCAGACTCAGAGCTACCAGGCCTTGGCTGTGGGTGCAAGACTCCTCTTCCAGAAGCTTTTGTGCATTCCTCTGTAATCTGGGGATCTCCTGTTTGTGAAGAAATACATATTCAAAGGCTTCTGAAAGAGGCAGAATCCCTAGACTGCAGAGTAGCTGTTTCTAAAAATAGTAGTATCCATGCTGCATGTGTGTGTCAAAGGAGGAAGAAGCACAGAGAGTGGCTTTCTGATGAAATTGAACAGCTGTGGTGGGATACAATGAGATATTTTGTTCTGGTGCTCCAAGTAGTTTGAAAAATATTAAGAAGGAAGTCTGTTTCTGTAACTTTTGCTTTCTATTTGTGTTTCAGTTTTATTGTCTGTGTGACACCGTGTGATATTTAAAGTCACAGGTTTTACTTGTGCTGGTAACTGCTGCTTTAAACCCAGGGGAGAAGCCTTTAGGAACTCTTCTACATGTACCAGTGGTATGTCAACCCATGTGCTCTGTAGGGAATTGTGGTGAGCCTCGAATTCAAAGTTTCTTTGTGATGGATGGAACGAATTTCAGTGTGCAAGGTGGCAAGACTGCTTGACACTAATAGCAGTCTCTTCGCCCAGTGTCAGGTTTTGCCATATAAATGAACCTTCTGCATGAATGATTTATATTTCCTGGAGATTCAGATTACTACTTTGTAGCAGTAGAGATATTCATTATTCCTTTGGAAATTATCTTCCATCTTCCAACTCTGTGATTATCATACATGAAAAATTTGCAATTGAAATTAAAACCTTAAATGACAAAAATCTCTCGAGTCCTGCCAAATTCAAAAAAAAAAACAGATTTTTTTTTCTTCGTATGCATAAACATACCCAACTTATCTGTGTATATTTTTTTTCCCTAAATTATAAAGGTCGCTAATACAGCCTTTTTTTGTTTGTTTACTTGTTTCGCAAGTGAAAGCTGCTGAAATCATCCAGAGCTGTGTGGGGTTTGGATTGTGTCTCATGCTGACTTTGAGTAAATCCCTGTGCTACTCCATATGCATCTTCTTTTTTTCTTTTTTTTTTCTGTAAGACAAGACACTATATATAAGACAAGACAAAAAGTTGCTCCAGAAAAAGTTACTCTAACTGTCTTGAGTTGGAGACTGTTTTTATTTTTTTGGAATGGTGATACTGTAATAGAAGTGCTGGCCATTACCTGGATATGCATAATTAATAATAAGTCGAGTCATTTAAAGAACCCAAGATACTTGTAATAAAAAGAAAGATTTTTGTGAAGAGTCTGGTCATCACAGTTAAGTTGCATGAGCTGCAAACATAGGGCGAAAAAGTTAGGGGTTTCCACAGCTTCATCAAACGCTCTCCAGTCTACTTCTCTCGTTCTGAAATTTTACTCAAGTGCTGTGTGATCTTAAATTGCTGGCATGTAAGAAAAGCTACTTCTTTCACTGCAATACCATATTGCACACGCACACACACACACAAATATACATATATATGTAAATGCATAGGTATATGGTATAAATATATGTATGTGGTGTTTCAGTTTTTTTTTTTTAAACGGGACTTCACTCTATTCACATGTTTCTGCAACAGCCATGTATCTGTTTTAAATACATGTAAATGCAGATAAAAGTGTGGCCAATGAAGAATCACTGAAGAATCACTTCGGTGACTAAGGAATCACTTATTTATTTTTTAATACATCATTTTATATTTGTACTACTTCTCTGTTAATTTTGGTTGTATTCAAAAGTGTTGTGAAGAATAGTGAGCTGTTAGTGGCTGCTAGTGTAATGATAAACGGCTGCTAATAAAATTTTGTTATTAAAATATAGCATACTGAGCAGTAAAAGTTGAAATAGAATAGCCATTAAAATGCTAGGTTTGTTGTTGTGTGTTAAATATTTATATTCATTAAGAAAATTTCAAACTTTTGTTCTTTAAAATAAAGTTTAAAAAATGGTGTTGTAATGGAGTGAAAGAGTTAAGTGTTTGTGGATGAGTCTGATTAAGGTTTCAAGGTTCCACAAATGTAATATTTTCTTTTTTTTTTTTAATCTGACAATTCTTTTTGCTGTCCCTGTGCTTTGAAACGTACTTGAAATTTTCAAATGTATTAACATGTATGTGATTTAACTGATCTTGAAAAGGTATTCAGGGAGCAAAAATGTTGTGAGTCTTTAGTGCAAGACTTGTCCGTATCACTGCAGCTACAACTTTCGAAGAGCTCAGTAAGCCTGCTTGATCTCCGAGGAGTTGGACTTCAAAAGGCAAAAGAGTAGAAAAGGAAGAGCTGTAAGATGGGCTGGGAGAAGAAGCCAAGGCTTGGAGTGACGAGATGGGCATGGAAGGAGAGGGGAGATGAGGTCGCCGGGATCTGCGTTGGGCTGCAAGATGCCCCATCTGGAGTAGGAGAGGGGGACATGTGGGGCTGGGGAAGGAAGACAGCTGAAACACTGGAAACACTGAGACCTGGATACCGGCTGTGGAACAGATATAAAGACAGAGGAGATTTGGTAAAAAGGCCAAGATAGGATATCTTGGATATCCAAGATATGCGGATATGTGTGAGCACACAAAATATATGCAAGTTACTCATCTGTGCAGAGGAAAAGCATCATGCTGTTTTAATGTCAATTTGAATACATTAGTGGAAATGAACTAGAATTGGACTAGGTTTGCACTAACACTGTAAATCTGGCATTTCTTACTTTTGAGTGCTAGGCTCAGAGTCATAGTACTGCTTCTTCCTCCCCTTGTTTTCTTTTTTTTTTTTTAATAAAATGCTGCTTGTTTGCAAGGTGATTGTGATTGCAAGGTAAATTTTGTATATTATCATCACTAACCTTTTCAGAATTATGCAAATACTGCAGCAGGTGGTGACTGGATTTTATTGTAAATGACCAGGGTTTCAGTAGAATGTGAAACATCACAGTGTAGCAATTTACATCAGGCTTATGGAAAAGAGCCAGCTGTTGATAATTCGAATGTGTACAGTTTTAAAAATAGACCAGTTAAGTGCTCAGAAGTATATGGATCTTTCAGTGTTAGCTAAAACATCTAGTTTCTAGTCTGTTAGAGCAAATTCTTGAAAAAGACTACATTATTTAATTGCAGAATGGAACTGCTGCTGTCACTGTGGAACCACAGGACAAGAGTGTGATGAGACTCAAATAGGATGTCTGTTCTGTCAGCTGCTGCTAAGCTGCTGCTAAGCATTAGGACAGCTCATGACCTTTTGAACTGTGTTTATAGCAACTGGGATGAAGTTCCTAGTTTGGCTAGTGTTCCTGTAAAAATGAGTGTGGGTGGCAATCTTACTATCTTACTTTTCAGACAGTAAGCGGAAATGAAGATATTATGTTGTCAAAGTGTCTACACTGTCCACATGTCTATGCTGTCTAGATATTATGTCTACATGAAGTTGCGATGACTTTGCACCAAGCTGTTTTCGCTTGCTACCGGAACTTACTCTTCAGAGGGTTGAATGCACCTAGTTTGATAATCCTTTGCACTTCTTTGCATGGTATCTAAATTGTGCAGGTTGCTTCCCCTGAGACTGTAGCGTGTTATTAAGTAATAAATGCTAGCTTGCTGTTAACAATAGCTAGCATTTATATTAGCAGCTGGCTTGTCATACGTATCAGCTGTATATATTATTAGATCTCCTGGGTGCTGCCTCATGAAGTGGTGCTTCTGGTATCATCCTTTTTTGGACCTGACTGCGCGAATGCGCTTGAATTGCATTTTGTAGCCAAGTACAGAAACCAAAGCAGTTATAATCCCAGGTGCAAAAATGACCAAGTACCTACTTATAAATGGTCAGAACCTTTGATGCTGATAAAACTGCCTGGGATGCTTTCATTTTTTTCTGTCCTTTCATTTCTTTTTTCCTTTTACCTGTATAGCCCGTTACAGGATAATATTTGTTGGTCAGTGATGCTACTATTACCTGATTCATCTGACTTATTTGATTCCTTTTGTTTGAACTGGTTTGCAGGTTTATTTGCTTCTTCAAATTCATAATACTCTACCTTTGCTTATCAGCTTTTTTTTTCTCTTTACATGTGCTGAGCAAATGATCATTTTGAGATCTGAATGGTTTGAAATTCTAGAAGGTGAAAAGATATGCCATAAGTCTACGCTTAGTTTTTGTCTTCTGACTGGAATACATGAAGTCCTGCCAGTTTTAACTAACCTTGTAGAAGGTCTGGTGTTGCTAAATAAGGCATGTTGTTGCTTTCAATTAAATCATAGAATCATAGAATGCTTAAGGTTGGAAGGGACCTCTAGAGATCATCTAGTCCAACCCCCCTGCACACGCAGGGTCACCTAGAGCACGGGGCACAGGACTGCGTCCAAGCGGGTTTTGAAGATCTCCAGAGAAGGAGACTCCACAATCTCTCTTGGCAACCTATTCCAGGGCTCTGTCACCCTCGCAGGAAAGAAATTTTTCCTTCAGTTCCTGTGGAACTTTGGGTGTTTCAGTTTCTGGCTGTTTCCTCTAGTTCTGTCGGTGGCCACCACTGAAAAAAGGCCAGCTCCATCCTCCTCACTGCCTCCCTTGAGATACTTATAGACACTGATCAGGTCCCCTCTCAACCTTCTCTTCTCCAGCCTGAACAGGCCCAGCTCCCTCAGCCTCTCCTCATAGGGCAGATGTTCCAGGCCCCTGATCATCCTTGTGGCCCTGCGCTGGCCTCTCTCCAGCAGCTCCACATCCCTCTTGTACTGTGGGGCCCAGAACTGGACACAATACTCCAGATGTGGCCTCACCAGGGCTGAGTAGAGGGGCAGGATCACCTCCCTCCACCTGCTGGAGACACTCTTCTTAATGCACCCCAGGATCCCATTGGCCTTCTTGGCCACGAGGGCACACTGCTGCCTCATGGTCAACTTGTCATCCACCATGACACCCAGGTCCCTCTCTGCAGAGCTGCTCTCCAGAAGGTCAGTCCCCAGCCTGTGCTGGTGTCTGGGGTTATTCCTCCCCAGGTGCAGGACCTAGCACTTGGCCTTGTTGAATTGCATGAGGTTTTTCACTGCCCAGTTGTCCAGTCTGTCCAGGTCCCTCTGGATGGCAGCGCAGCCCTCTGGGGTGTCAGCTACTCCTCCCAGTTTGGTATCATCAGCAAACTTGCTGAGGGAGCACTCTGTGCCTTCATCCGGGTCATTGATGAATAAATTGAACAGGACTGGACCAAGGACTGACCCCTGGGGGACCCCGCTAGCTACAGGCCTCCAACTAGACTCTGCACCGCTGATCACCACCCTCTGAGCTCTGCCATCCAGCCAGTTCCTAATCCACCTCACTGTGCACTCACCTATCCCACACTTCTGGAGCTTGCCCAGGAGGATGTTGTGAGGGACGGTGTCAAAAGCCTTGGTGAAGTCGAGATAGACGACATCCACCGCTCTCCCCTCATCCATCCAGCTGGTCATTCCATCATAGAAGGCTATCAGGTTAGTCAGGCAAGATTTCTCCTTGGTGAATCCATGCTGACTACTCTTGAGCACCTTCTTGTCCTCCATGTGCCTGGAGACAACGGCCAGTATGAGCCGTTCCATCACTTTTCCGGGGACGGAGGTGAGGCTCACTGGCCTGTAGTTGCCTGGATCTTCCTTCTTGCCTTTTTTGAAGACTGGCGTGACATTGGCCTTCTTCCAGTCCTCCCCCGTTCCCCAGGATCTTTCAAAGATGATGGAGAGCGGCTTAGCTATGACCTCTGCCAGCTCCTGCAGCACTCTGGGGTGCATCCCATCAGGGCCCATGGATTTGTGGGTATCGAGGTTCCTTAGGTGCTCTCTGACCCAATCTTCTTCTATCCAGGGCAAGTCTTCCTCTCCCCTGGCTTCTTCTCTTGTCTCTAGGGCCTGGGGCTCTAAAGGGCTGCTCTTGGTAAACACCGAAGCAAAGAAGGCATTCAGCAACTCTGCTTTTTCTGTGTTATTCGTAACCAGGGCACCCACCCCGTCCACCAGCAGACCCACGTTTTCCCTGATCTTCCTTTTGCTGTTAATGTATTTGAAGAAGTTTTTCTTGTTATTTTTAACATCCCTTGCCAGATCGCATTCTAAACGTGCCTTAGCTTTCCTTGTCGCATCTCTGCATTCCCTGACTACGTTCCTGTATTTCTCCCAGGGGGCCTGTCCTTTTTTCCACATTCTGTATACCGCTGCCTTCTGCTTGAGCATTGCCACAAGCTCCCTGCTCATCCACGCAGGCCTCCTGCCCCCTCTGCCTGACTTCTTACACACAGGGATGCTCTGTTGCTGGACATGGAGGAAGTGCCGCTTGAAAACTAACCAGCTCTCTTGGGCCCCCCTTCCTTCTAGAGCTCCAGCCCATGAGATTCTACTGAGGAGGTCTCTGAAGAGGCTAAAGTTGGCCCTCCTGAAGTCCATGGTTGCAAGGCTGCTTACAGCCCTGCCACCTCCTTGTTGGATCCTGAACTCCACCAACTCATGGTCGCTGCAGCCGAGGCTGCCCCCCACCTTCACATCGCCTACAAGTCTCTCTCTATTTGTTAGCACGAGTGACTCATTAGTAAACGAGTTAAATCTTTGAGGAAAGACTTATCTGTAGCTGTAACATGGTATGTCAACAACTACTGTAAATTATGACGGTAGACTAAGTTGACAGCTGCATGTGAAGGAAGAATTTTGTTAATGTTTCCTGTGATGATTTTCATAAAATACCTTCATTTCTTCTCTTCCAGTGATTGATATGTTTCTTGTACTGCAAAGTAGAAAAAAAAAGCATATTGGCTCTTTATAGTCAAGTCATTGTGGCATGAATATCTGTATGAATTGACCTATTCTATATCTAGGTGTTCTCTTTCTTTTATATACATATATTATATATATTTATACACACACACACAAATTCTTCATATTAATATTCTATTTATGCATTCTCTCCTTAGTTATTTATATCTCTGCAAAACTCACTTTTTTAGTATATATTTTTAATATGGAGACTCTGTCTCCCATACTCTCCAGTACTACAAGTTTCACATTAGCAAGGTTCAAATTTAGATTTTGTTTTTGTTATTAAAAGTTTTCTCTCCACCTTGATTATTTCATATGTGAAAGAGATCTGTAACAGTTGTGTTAATGGATGTAAATTGAAGTAGCAATGTCCATTTTTATAAAGTTTGTAATAAAAAAATATAATCCAAATTATTTTAAAATTCAGTCTTTCTTTCTGTGTATAAGCACGGCCATTGACTGTCTAAGGTGGCAGTGCCTCTGGGAAGGGAGCCGATTGTTGGCATAAGGGGATGCATCTGCTGTGTGAATAGTGAACATTATTTTGTATCAAATGAGTAGTCGTAATTATACCAGTGTAATTATTACGTATAATGAGCAGCAGTGTCAAAGCGAGCGCAAACCAAAACAGGATGCTCTGTGGTGTTGCCTCAGCCACAATGCGATACTGTGCTTTAACTGGAAACCACTTCTGGTTGTGTAACCGTGGATTTCAGGTTCTGGAGAATTATATAGTACTTCACAGCCTAATGAAAGAAATAATGTTTTTTGGAGTACCTCTGGCAGAGAATTACTGAAAAGTAGGTTGCCTTGGGACTTGATTTTTGTAGTGGAGCACTCTGAAAAGTCGAGATTGCCTGGCGGATTTTGTAAGGAGTGGTTTTCTTGGGGAATTCACAAGTGTTGATAGACGAGGTCATTTTTGCTGTAATTCCAGAGTGTCAGCTTAATATTTTCCATATTGCTGTGTCTCCAGACTTTTGTGTTGAGTTGCAGCTCTGCTGGCTGTAAATGATAATAGGTCTTCGAAGGATCTTTCTGCCTTTTTAGTGCTTCAGTTAGCCTTAGCAGTCTTATACTCCGCTGAAATATCTTCCTCCTCCTGATTATTTTTCCCCCGATGTGGCGTAAGAGAACTGTTTGAGTATTGTTAATTTTAGCCACACTTATTTGGAATTGGATTCCTAGCAAAAATTTGCTTGTGTCCTGTGTCTGGCTGTTTTCTGCCTCAGTGCCATTACCCCTCCACAGTCAGTCTTTTGGCAGTTTAAGAGAGAAATTATCTTAATCAGTGGAGAAAACAACTATTTTTTTAATGTTTTTTCAAAAAATACCCTGTTCTTTATGAGACTGTAAAAGGCTGTGTAGTTTAACTTAGTTCTGTTAGGTCCAGCAGTCTGCTAAGTGGACTGTGGCATATTGATAGAAATATCTAGCTGACCTAGATATACTGAGACCTTTGAGAGTGAAGTCATTGACATTTTGGCACTGCTAAACTCATTAGCACTATTAACCCAAGTGTTTTGCTTTCAGTACTGCTGCATTTCATGCGTGAAATTTTATATGCAGAAAGATAAAGACCTTACAACCTCCTCATTAGCAAATTTAATAAGTGGTATGCAATTTATGGTTATATGCCAAGTACATTGATTATGATTATGAAGTCATTGCAATTTAATAATGTAATTTGTCAATATCAACCATAATTTTGCTCATTAAGAGAAGATTGTTACAGGCCAGAGGAAAACATAGTTTCTTATTAGGCTTAAATAAAATGAGCATGAAAGTAAAAAGAACACAAAGGAGAGAAGATATGTTTCTTTGGTAGGCCAGCCTCCAAGGAAAGCTTTTTGCAAGCCTGGTACTATGTTAAGATTTTGCTTGAAGCATACTTATTTACAATATAGCACACATATAAATAACACTCTTTTTGTTCACTCCATTTGACCATAGTTTCACTGTTCTTGTAAAAGTACTCTTTTTTTAAATAAAAAAAAAGTGTGCTCCTAAAGGATCTGAACACTTCAGTGACTATAGTACTGCGAGGATAGCTCTGTTAGGTTTTGGTAGGTGGAATTATTTTAACCAAAGCTGGATCACATGACAAAAAAACATTTATTGGTTGCTAGTTGATTAGTAAAAGATATTGATTGACTTAGATTAGTAAAGATCAGATGATTTTATGTCGATTGACTGGATTGGATTTCACAATCCTTTTTCCTTGGAGCAATTCTCTCTTCTTCATCGTTGATTTTCATTTGAACTCTTAAACTTTCCTTGCGTTCATGTTTGTATGTTTGAAAGGGAACTGGCTGTGTTTATTCCTGGCCCTTGAACCTATGCTTCTGGAAAGGAATGAGGCAAAGCAGAAACCAGAAACACCACAGAGGGCTTAGAAAATACTATATGTAGATGATTATAGCCACGACAACAGCAGAGCTCACCATTTCTTCTACTTTGCTGGTAAATATAATTTAAAATGATGCCATTGTAGACAGCAAAGACACTCCAGCTCCCAGATAGAACAGTCCTAGTAGGCAATGGCTGAATTTTAGTGTTGCAGTGCATTTTCAATTGGGACTTAGGCTGCAGTTCAGCAATGCATGAAATCTAACTTCAGGAGGCGGAGTATTGGATTAAAAATAATATGGCCACCTGCTGGAAATCAGTGATCCAGTTAAAAGAGAGGGAAAAATTGCAGTCACTGTTTAGAGTTATTCTAAATATTTTGATGTGCTATCTTGGTACCAGTAGGCTTAATGGCAGATCAGCCGTAGTCTGTATGCCTGAGCTACCTTACCTTTATGCTTGATTACTTGATGTCTGTCCTCCAGCAGTAAGTATAAAGGCTCAAGCTGGTGTAAGTGCTGCTATAATGTCTTCTGAATTATTTGGTGGATATAGAGACATATGTTAATGCCCAAACCAGACGGAATTTCTACTCTTAGGAGATATGGAAATGTTAAGATGTGGTAATTATAGCCGTAGCTTTCAGATATCTGCAGAACACAGAGGTAGAAAGGGGTTTAGGGAGGCTGGAGCTCTGGTACCCGGCATGTGCTGTTGCACTTCTACTAAATGTGCAGTGCGGAATTTAGCACAGCATTTTCCAGGTGTTTTGTGTCTGGACTTATCCAATGTTATGTGATTCTGCTGAAGAGTATTTTATTTGAGTTTAGGAAACAGTATACAGTCATGGAATGGATGAATTTTTTCACCTTTATGAAAGACAGTTTTTGTTCCTTAATTTGAAGGAAAAAATAATAAAAAAGACTCATTTCCCTTGTTGGTATGTGATTCCGTATGTGATGCACGGAATTCATACAGAGAGCAAAATGTGTATGTACATTATAAATTCTCTTAGGAAGAGGCAAATTGATTTAATGAAGCTGAACATACATGGATGATAAAGTTAGTTTCTTTTGATCCCAGATGACAGTGTATATAATGTATTGCAGAGCTTTATGTTAGGGCAGCTGTAAGTCATGAACAAAAACATGTGGGAATTGCATATCCCTGAGCCATCTGAAGTTGCAGTCTTGTCAACTGTTGTTCATGGCATGTAGCTTTCAAGAATTACAGAAGGATTATTTGGACCTTTTTTAATGTGCAAGATCCTTGGCATAAATTCCAGTCTAGGTGAAGTAGAAAGCCATTAGACACAGCAGAGATTCCAACTGACTGACTGATGATCTTAAAAAGAAGAGCAGTAAGTGCCTGTGGCCTGTTTCTCCCAGAGAAAGAGGAATCTTGGTGATCCTTCCCTTCCTATGCTTAGTTTAATCAGAAAACAAATGAATTTTGTGTATGCCTTTGTAGAGTTGTTCTGAACTTTTATATTTGTTCAGTGTTTTGAAGACGTGAAATACTCTGTATATATTATATATTATTCTTGTTCGCTTTAAATGTCAGTTCTTAAAGTAAAAAGCCAGTCTTCTTTCTTTAAGTTAAAAGGTCCTTGCTAAGGAAAAAGATTTGCTGATGAAAACAGCCAACTGCTTTTTTCTTTTTTTTTCTTTTTTTTTTCTATTTTTGATATGTATTTTTTTGAATTAAATTATATGCAGAATCATGTTTTGAGGAATGAGTCTGATACTTTCTGTGCTGTAAGTATATGCTTTTCATCTTTTCCTTCTTCGTCGAATTGATTTGAATGTTCAGGCGTCTGACCATTTGTTTCTCATAAACCATTGCTCAATAATATTCTATTGTCCTCATCTTGTAGTTTAAATCTTTTTTGGTTCTTGAAAAAAAAATATTTTAGGGCTTCATCAGCCTCTTTTAAAATGTCTCCTTTCCTTCTGTGATGAATCTTTGAGAAATTCAAGTTTTTAAGTATTACTGTGCTTTTTTTTTATTGCTATTGCACTAATATATTTTCTGTTGTTAACAGAGTGATATGAAAAGTGTTTTTTTTCCTGTTCTTCATATTTTCTTACTTCTTTGAGCCATTCTTTCTGTACTAGTGTTCCAGAGTCTGTTGCTCACCTAAAAGAGTGTTTAAAAATATATACAATTTTAAAAATGACAATATCAAGGTCTTTTTCTTTAAATCCACTGTGTTTAGACTGAGCACAAGAGGTGCATCTGAAGTTTCACAAGCACCATGGTTGTATATGAAAGTAGGTAAAGTAGGTAGGGAAAAAAAAAAGGAAAAAAAAAAGACACACACCTCCTCCTTTTTTTTCCTTCTGCATTTCTGAATTTCACCCTCATTAGTTTTGGGTTGTTTTTGAAGACTCATCATTTGTACCTGTTAAGTGAATCCACTATTTTACTTTGATAGTAAAAATAATCTAAAGCAAACAACAGCAACAAAAAACAAACAAACAAACCACACAGTCACTCAGTCACTTGGGCAGCTCTCTGAAAGGCTGTGGTATTTTGAAAGGTGTGTCTGCTGTGTATCACAGAGCAGACTTAGCTGTTATTGAAAAGTCAGAGTGCACGGTGTTCCAAAGTACTGTCCTCTCAGATCCACTGAACGGGGTGCAGTTACCAGGGAAGCAGCAGAGATGGCTGCTCAGACCAAGTCCCTACCTCTTGTCTAGTAGCTAGCTGACTGTAGAGGATGTGCAAAGTAAATGCATTCCTATTGATGCATCCATTTTTGTGATAGATTTATGTATTAGAGCAGTACATGATTTTGCATTGTCTTAGTATATTTTTAGTTTTAAAGTATTTGTTTTTTCATAAAATCAGAAAATGTTTCTTATTAAATCATATTTTGTTCCATAAAAAAACATTTTTTTCCACAAATCTGTGTTTATCCCTGATTAAAATGATACAATTTGGTAAAAGTTGCTACTCTCACTTTGTCTCAGGTTTGTAGGATGAGACTCCTCAACTCTAGGGCGCCTGATCTGACATCTCTCTTTAGCACTTGCTTCTCTCAAAATTTGTTAGTTGTACGATTCCTGTTTAATGTCAATCAAGAATTTATTTTTGCATTTATTTTTCTTCATTTTTTATCCATGTTTCATGGTTACATCATACATCTTGCTGGCTGCAGCAAGATATGCCAAGATCTTCGCATATCAAAGAGTTAAGTGAGTTTCTCCCTTGGTGATTCATCTCCTAAAGAATAAGAGAAAAGGGCTTGACATAAGAGTAAATCATTCCTAAACAGGCAGTGGTTGGTCCTTATGAAGATGAAAACTGTGAAAGAAAGAAAATGAGAATACCAAGCTCATTTTGTAAAAACTATTCTAGTGTGATCAGCAGGGTTTTCAGGGGTCTCTGCAAGTCATGAGGAATCATAATTTGTACAAACCATATCCTTTTGTGTTACTGACTGCATCTGGTCTTTCTAATGCTTTCAGAGCCATACATATCCAATGTAATTAAACATCAAAGAGTTTGTGTTTATGGTATATTCAAGGTAAACTTTTTTTTAATTGCTGGAGCTTTGTTTATGTTGTATGCTCTGGGTAGGTGCAGTAATAATTACATAGCTTAAAGGGATGATGTCAATATGAAACAGTCTTTCTTAATTTTATTTTGAGCTTCAGAAGCCATACAAATTTCCTTGCCAGCTTTATGATTTCATAGCCACTGTGGGGTTATTTTGTTTCCTTTCTCTCTAGTGTGGACAATAAGATTGATTAGATGTATAAGGAACTCTATAAAACATATAAAATACATACAATTAGCTGCTTTTCCCAAATAATAGTTCATCGTGTTATCAGGAGCTGTGTCCTTGTTAACTTGTTTTTTCTTCCCCATCTTCTCCCCCGCTTTTTTAAGGATATTTTGAACCTTTTCAGCATTCGGATCCTTCATCTTTTTGTAGTAGCAAACGACATTCGGCATTCACTTGTTCTTTGAAATCTCAGAGTTTGGAATACTTATATTTATTATTAATATTTCATTATTGCAGAGTTTGAAACACATATTAAAGGGGCTAACAGACAAGTTCAAGCAAAACTAGCCACATTAGTTGTTCCTGCTTACCTGCTCCAAGTACTGGCCTTGTATTACTTATAGTTGTGGGCACCACGCTCATGCTGTAGGGTTTTGCCACTTTGGTTTTCTGTGTGTTATCAAGTATGGCCACTGAAGGGCAAGCTGGTTTATGCCTAAGGCCAAAGGCTAACTCCTGTGTTCTTCACTCATTTTTAAAAGTATATCCTGACACTATAGCTGCAATGAAATTAGGAGCTAACTTTTCCTGCAGGATAGAACAAATTGTCATTGAGATTTTTAGGATGTGGTATTTTGCCAAGTATTTCCAGCCTTTGCTGATGTTAGAGTCCAACATAAAACTTAATGTTTGGAGGTTTGGAAGATTAATTACCAGTTCTGAATTTGATTTGACATGATCTGCAGATCTAGGGATAAGTTCTAAGCTCTTACAGGATGTGTACACCTCAGGCTGCTGGTGTTGAAAGCTTTGCAGATTATAGCATCTTAATCAAGCCTATTTTAAATAAGAATCTGGTCATTGATTTTAGTGAGCTGTGTAGCACAGAAAGCACTAATACTTTTAAGCTGCTGATATCCACCTCCACTGTCTTTAATATTAAATCCACTAAGTTTTTAAGTGATTATATCTGAGGGGGGCTTTAAAGAAAGAAGTAAAAATATATTATACAGAAGAAAATAGAGTTGATAGTGCGTATGAAAAAATGTTTTATACTAAAATGTATAAGCCCATCACTTTGGTTTGAACACCAGGTAAGCATGAGATTATGTAAGACATGAATTTTTTTAAGAAAGTGCCTGAGGTGTTAGCATGTGACTTCTCTTGGCTCTGCTGTAGGACTGACAAGCTGTGGCAGAAGGGTTTGCCTGTCCGCTGTAAGTTTCTTCCATGGAGCTTCTTGCTTCTTTGTTACTCAGTCTCTGGGTGTGGTGATGCCAACTTCATCGCTAACATCTCATGTGCAGTTGTGTTACTCAGAACTATAAATACCACATTGAGAGACTGCATACTGTGTTTATGTATGCACTTAGGGAGATAAGTGGTTACTGACACAAGTGAAGTACTCTTGTGTTAGGTTTTCTAGCCATTACCCTTGGTACGGAAAGTTGAATTGTGCTTTTACTGCAGCCTTTGCTTGTGTTTTGTCTATGGGTAAATGAATTTGCTGACTCTCTGAATAGATAGCATTCATGCTGTGTATCCAGAATAGATAGTCTCTGTCTCCTGACAATATAATTGCACCTATATTAAGCTGGGGTTTTTTTTTGTTGATGTTATTGTTGTTTCAGCTCAGTTGTGACAGGAGCATGTGTTCTTTTTGCTGTTCGCTATAATGTATGTGTGCCCTCAAAACTGCCAAAGTGATGCAGAATTCCTGTGAACTGTGGAGCCATTACCTGAATGAGGAATGCAAAGTTATACTTTGACTACCTTTGGATGCATGGTGCAGAAAAACAATGCAAGTATATTGATACTAGATGAAAAAAAGCCTCAAAGCAGCATTGACTGATCTCTGCACTAAAAATCACTTTTTTTTTCCGCCTGTGTAAATTGTGCCAAATTTTCTGGAAATATTTTCATGGGGATTGGATCTTCTGTGAAGGCTTAGTCTGTGCCAGATACAGATTTCTTTTGATCTTTGAAGGTTTATGTTTACAGTATTTCTTAGCACATAGAAAATTACAGAAGCTTGATAATAAATAAAGAAGCTTGATGATATATTTAAGGAAACTGATGGCAAACAGACCTCTAAAATAGCAATGCTTAGTTGCTTTCCCCTGTTTCTTGTACGTATGAGTAGGCTAGAACTTCAGTTCTGTAAATGATGAAAGAACTTCACAGCTTTAGGGAAAGTTGTGAGAAATGCCTAACAAGCACAAACTGAATGTATCTAAAAGAAAAGTTGTTACAGGAGCTATGAATTGATACCACAGTATCTGTAGTTAGCTATAGTAAATTTTAGCCTGTCCAAAAAAAAAAAAAATCTCTATTTGCATAATATATTTTCAGTTTCCTAACCAATTGTCACTTGTTTTACAGTTCCGCTCATATCAGCTGCTAGGTGTTCTTTCATTGCAGCTTCCCCAAAATACATTAGAAACTTTTCTGGTTCACCTGATTCATTAATTTTCCCATTAATCTATGTGGGTGGAATAAGAGATGGCAATAAAAGTGGCGGTCCATCCAAGCACCTTATCTGTTGTACCACAAGCACCCTTATGAAACACCGGTTAGATTTTGCGTGACAGAGCACATCAGACCAGATAATGAGAGAGTCATGTTTTTTGAAGCCTTGCTCTGGAAAATAAAACCTTCACATCTCTTTCTGCAGAAATAAGCCTTGACACCAAGTGTCATGTTTTCAGATGTACTTAATACTTTGATGTAAGCTCTGCACAAGATAGAAGTCCTTGAGCTCTTCTCTGAAACCTCTCACAGGTGGCCTTTTTTGTATGCGTGCTATGGATTTTTGCTGTGCCATTTTCTACCTGCAACCAGAAACTTCCTGAATCTACTTAAATAAAACAGAAACAAATCTCTTATCAAGATCATATTATTAAATAAAATATAGATAATGAAGCTCTCTTAATTGTTAGAGAGAAGTAATTTCCAAAACACATGAAACTATCTTCTTTAAGTAAGTAAGTTGTTTCCTGTATGGGACAACTTTGTTATGCAAACATTTATTTATTCATTGTGATTTGTTTTCTAACACACCAATGACTACAGCTATTTACATTTATTTTTCAGTAGAAGATTTTATATGTGTATCCTTTCCTTACGCACATTTTACAGTCCAGACATTCCTTTTGAAAGTATGCAGCATTTCTGAAAACATAACCTCTAGACTCCAACTGACTTCAGCCTACTCTGATGTGGTACAACATCTGCCAGTAAGAAGCATGGTTCTGACTGCACTAAACTAATCCCTGTCTACAGCAGATTCCTGAGGTTTAGAAGTTAATGGAATGAATAACTTTATTCTTTTCAGAGTAGTATTAGTCTTTTAGCATTGTGAAGGTGGCAGGGGGTCTTAGTAGTTCATTCTATTGAAGAATTGCCTTGAGAGTATCTTCAGACTAACAGTTTACTCTCCAGCATTGTTCTGAAGCTTACTTTTTTCCAAAAGAAAAATAAGATTATTATTTTTTTTTACAAAACTATTGGAGGAGTGGACTTCTTTTTTCTCACTTGTTTTGATGAGAAATCATTGCAAAAAAGTGAAATGTTCCGAGGCTTTACAGTCATCCTGAAAAAATCTTTTAAGGGAGTTTAATACTTGTACACTTAGGTTTGTACACGTAGGGTACTCTGCTTAGCTTTGCGCACTTCATGGAGTCATTTCTTCGTTAAATGAACTTTTCAACATATCAATTCCTTATGGATATAAGGGCTCGTGTGTGTGTATATAATTGTTTAATAGTGTGTACCAATTTCCAGCTTTATGTTTTAGTGAAGAGATCGCTCGAAAAAAGGCCACACTTCAACAACTGCTGCCCTGAGTTGGTTATAAGATCTGGAATTGTGTAGTGCCTTGTTCATAGGGACTCTATCTGAAGTTAAATACTGCTGCAGTGATATTTTGTTGCTCACTTCTTACCATAAATTCTGTAAATAGTTTTACTTAAACTACTTTATTTCCGTTTTTGAATTCCCTCCATTTTCATGGACAGTTGATATTTTTCAAGAGGTACTTGCTTTTTCTATTTAACCAAGATGAGCAAGCATCTGTATGTGTGGGAGGTTTTTTTGTTCATTTTTTTCTCTTTAAATCCGTTAAAAAAAAAAAGTAGGCATACAGTTACACTGTGTGTAGAATGAAGAGTAGAATGAGTACTGAAAGTATGCTTTACCTTTAGACATAGGAGGTTCTCTTATCCTTTTTTACCCTGCTATTCTTCTAAGAGTTTCCAGATGAGATTTTCAGAATGAGTCTAAGGAAGTTAAATAGCTCTGCTTGGAATCTGCAATTCTTCTACTCCTTTCTAGAAACAGGTTCCAAATTGTCTCTCTAAATTTTTGCACGAACCTGTTCCTAGTTAGCTGAGTTGTCTTCACCAGTATCTGTTGAGTCCAGGAAAGATCTCATAGGTTTTCTTGAGGCATTTAAAGGAGATAGCATTACTGCCTGATTTGACCTTCAATATATAAGCAATAGGGAGAGGGATTGCTGAGTTTGTGCTCTACATTTCTCAACACAGAAAGTAGAGATGTAGCAGTTACATCTGCTGAGATATAGGAAGCCAAACTGCCATTTTGGACATCTAAAGTCCCTGAAGTTAGATGGCTAAATACCCTTTTAATGTATGTACTTAACAGTATTAGCTAGTGATAATAAGGCAAATCAAAGTCCATGCCTTTCCTAGTTTACTTCTCCAGAAATCAGGAGAGTTATTATTCTTTCCAGAATTCTTAATCCTCCCAGATCTGTTTTTCCATTTGTCTATTTTCAGAATATTTTAACTTTTGAGCCATGAGATGGTTAAAAATGATCGATGCTCACTGAGGCAGTGAATCCATTTCAAGTTTATCTTCCTCTGAATGAGGCAGAGAGAAATGTAACTGAGTTGGTTTTTGTTTTCTGTGTTTCTACACATACCCTTATGCTGGTATGTCAGGTGGTGCTCAGAGAGGTAAAGCACAAAATACCTTTGCTTGTCAGTAAAGGGCACTTAGACTTTCAAAACTCCCCAGTTAATTTCAAGCATCTTGGTGGCATAGTTTTGCTGACTGTGGTCTGCTCATTTAACAAAAGATCGCAGCAGACTTTTTAACAGTCTCTTGTCTGTGAAGCCATTTGGGGGGTGCTGGCTTCTCAGCAGTTTGCCAGCCTGCCTGTGGCGTGCCCGGGACGGGGGGAGCTGGGAATGTTCCTGGTGCTGCAGCAGCTATTTCAGTTATGTTCAGTGCCATGTCACTTTCTTGAATGATCCTTCCAGGTGACTTAAGTGAAGAACAACATCAATAATATATCCAGGACAAGATGCACCCTGCTTTTAGCTGAAAGGGAGAGCTATCATTTTGTGAAACTGTTAAACTTGTTTTTTTGGAAAAAGAATTAAGAAAGTACTCTGCTCTGAAGTAAAAGAAGTGAACATTCTGTTATCTATCTTGAGTATTGTAATTAATGAACAACCTTGTGATGAAGGGCAGGAAGGATATTCACGTATTATATGTGAGAAAACAGAAAAGACTTGTTTGCACAGAGATGTGCGCCAGTTGTGCTGTTAGCTAATACAGTGCTCTATTTAAACAGCTGTAATTATACTGGTAGAGTTCCCTGTGCAGAGGGAGTGTGAGCATGCCCTTTTCTAGACTTAGATGAATTGCTTTGGAAGCAACTGAAACTAAGGCAGAAAAGAAAGAAAACTTTCTGGTTTAACACAAAAATAGAACACAAGCACAATGAGTTATACCAACTAACCAAAGTGTTTTTATTTATTTATTTATCTATGTCCCTCTTCCTTTGTATCTTTCATGGCTAGAAAAACTCTGGATGGACCAACAGTGTACTTGTGATGCTGCTCATCTTTCTTATTGCTCATCTTACTTTATTACTGTTTCCAAGTGTTCTCTGTCTTCTTTCTCTATCATAACTGTCTTAATTCTTTATATGTAAATTGTAGTTCTTTTGCATGGTATTTGGCCTAAGGGGGTCCTTTTACAGAAGAGCTCATAGGTACAACAGTAATGCCAAAACAGTTGAGTCCAAAATCAGAGCTGAGGGCAGTATTCTCACCTCTACTACCCTTATTTACAATTTACTTGTATGTTTGTATTAATTCATATTAGAGTTGCATATAAAAGACCATCCCATTAACATTTAGCTGAGATTACAAATATATGTGTGGAAAGCTTAGCAACTCAAATCCAAACTATTTTCATATCCATGATCATATCCACTCTCAGGAAGCTATAAAATCTACTGCAGACTGAGGTAATTGGAACTGGAGTAAACTAAAAAGAAGGCATTAAATACAGTGCGAATTATTTCTTAATATATTTTTTCTGTATTACTTTGGATCTTTAATTAATCTAATTAAAAAGGATCCAAAAGATCCTTTGGTTAAGTGGTTAAGTGAAGTAACTTGGAAGGTATCTTTTCTGTCTGGTATAGCTGGTAGTTCTGTTTTTGGATGGAGAATGCAGATAATTCTTTACAACTTCTTGATGACATTGAAAATCATTATGTCAACTGAAAAAAAAAATACAAATTACGGATGTAAAGGTGCCTGAAATCACCCCTTCCATGTCTTTTGCCAGTTCAGAGTGTTTCCTGAACTAAATTTTGTTATCCAATCTAGCTATCTGCATACTTCTAAAGTATGTAGAAAGATTTGTTTTAAAGTCTTGGGACATTCAGCGCTTCCACTGGGAAGTTATTACACAACTCTTGCACCCCTTTTTCGAAATTTCCTTGAGATATTCTTAGTTTGATTCCAACACAGTACCTGTAAGGTAAACATAAGGCTTTTTTTTTTTCTTCTCCGTTATTTAAAAACACTTATGTATGTACATAACAGAGCTGCGGTAATTTTTAATGCCACAGCAGTAATACTAATGCATACGAACCAAGTTTTCAAGTTATCATACCTGTTTCCAGGTAGTTCCTCCTGGACAGTCATTTGTTTTCAGTCTTAAGCTGATTCCCGGTCCTTTCCAAAATAAGATTGTGCTTTGGTGTATTCCAGAGTGTTCTTTCTGTCTGAATATTATTATACTGTGGGAGAGCCACCACTGCAGACGTAAAAGAAAGGATCTCAAAATATTTGCTAGGCAACTGCATAAGTAGCTGGTCTTGTTGGAAACAGAGTAGTTGGGCATCGGCCCATCTTACCATGCAGATTTACACTAGGTCATCTCATTTTGACTGATACGAGACTTTCCAACCAAAGGTTAGGGTAGCAAAGTTGACTAGTTGGTTATCCTTTAATCATCCCCTATGGAATTTTCAATTACTGAATATTGCAATACCTCAAATATTAAAGACTGTAGCCTGCTAGTCCTTGTTTGAAGAGTTTTTCCAAAGGCTGGAACTCTCCATTCATGGACTGATAATTGATGAGTTACCTCTGTGAATCAAACTATCTTTTCTTCTTTATTTGCTGAGGCCAAAGGCCTCAGATCTATTTGTGGTTTTACATTGTCTGGGGGAGAAAATTGAACTAGGATGTCTTGAATTAAATCTGATTATAGTTAATTTTCCCATGTTAGTGTTCAAATATATTGCATTATGTTACAAAACAGAATGTGCAGTATTAAGGGAAAGGAGGTATGTTCAATTTTGAACGCTTAGCATGCCGAAAATTAGATTTGGTCTAATGAGATGGACACTTGTACGTGTAATTGATTTTGCTTGTTTGGCTTCATTGACACTAATTCCAGGTTTCAAGGAGAAGCATAGGTCTTTATTTTGTTCTTTGGTCCAAAATCTGATCTGTGTTACAGGAAGTGAGCCTTTTCATATAATTACTAAAAACTATCTATAGATACTCAAAGGCGCAGTTTGATTCTAATTTTTACTGTACTTGCTGCTATTTATAAATGTGCATGCATATATCGCTAGAGAGTGATAACACTGAAGTTTAAGGTATTGCTATTTTTAGGAAAGTTTTCTGGAATGTGAGAACAGTACATTAACTACATTTGTCAAAAAAACCCCAGCTTTCTTCTTTATTTTTATATCATTTTTAATATGTAAAAATTCTGGAGGCATATAATGTTGTTTTTATGTGCTGAAAAATTCTGCCTCTTACCCCTCAGGGAGCACACTTATATATGTTGTCTTGGCATAATCCCATGCAGTAATTTAAACCGAGCTATCCTTTCTTGACGTCTAAAGTTAAAAGTAGCTTAGTGTTCATTACAGTGGAAGGGAAGAAGAAGAAATACTGCAAGCGACTTATTCACCCCATTTCATTTTATTTTCTTGCTGTTGTTGAAGGATGAAATCTAGATACTTTCAGAAGCTCTTTCACTTAACTGCCTAGGATTTTTTTCTTTTTTTTTTCCCCTTATCCTCTGGGGGGGGGGGGAAAAGTGGCACTTAGAAAAGAAGCTAGGCTTTTTTTTTTTTTTTTTTTTTGCTTGCATCTACAGTTCTTTTTGTTTGACTTTCCTGAGTCAATATTTTTCATGGGTAAGGAAAGGTCAATGAGAGAAAATCATGTTTTTTTTTTGTTCCCTCAACTTACGTAATGCTCATATATAGCTCTGTTTGAAGGTTTGTTATGTTTATGGAAAAAATTGTTTTGTGCTGGTACTTTGTGTCAACATCCAGCCTGAATGTATCACTTTATTCAGTTTGTGATGCATATTTTGAGATCACAGTCTGCCATTGTATCTACAGGCCTTAAACCTCTCGTCTTCTTTTCCAGTAAGCCAGGGAGGTAATGGATCTAAACGGAGGTAAAGATCTAAAACCATTTTGCTAAGAGACGTATTCTACTCAGTCTACTTCTCTTTTTCATGTGCTCTTGAGTGGAACATAGAAGCTGGCATTTTCTCTAAGATAATGGATCTTATCAAAAATCACTTTCAATAGCTTTACAAATATTACCCAATGAGTACAGTAAATAAAACTTATTTTGGCAATCCATTAAGGCTTGATAATTCTGGGTTTATTTAGTAATATCTTTTTATGCAATATAACTAAAAATGTTTTCCATTGGTCTGCTAGTTGTTCATGCCCATAAAATACTTCTGTTTGGCCGAAGATAATGTTTCTATCGAACAGCTGCAGAGCCAGTGACAAATGCTGTGCTCAAATTAGGTGAAGGTCAAACATCAGTCCCAGCACTAGTGGGTCAGGTCTCTGGTGTGGAGAGGGACTGCACACTGGTGGGCTTTTGAAGACCTAGCATAGTGATAGGGTTTCCTTGAGATGTGTAATTTTTGCGCTCTGTAGATTGTGGGAAGTTTCTCTGCTAAGAATGCAGCAGCACCTCTATATGCGAGTAAGACTATGTAAATAAAGAACAGATAATAGGATTATTAGGCCTTGACCTTGTGTTGGGCTCAATTCTCAGATGTTAGACCACAATATTGTCAACAGCAGCCTCTATTGCCGCTGTTTTTCATGAATCCAGGCTGAGGTGAGGCTGGAAAGAGCTTCTTATTATCCCCTACTTCCAGACAAGACTGTTCAGATCCTTGTTAGATGAAAAGCTTCTATTTAGTAAATTGTCTACTTTTGGTAGTATCAAATAATCAAATAAAATAAATTGTTATTGACTCTGCCAATTTTAAAGTAAAAAAAAAAAAACACTTTACTGTTATATTAAATGATCACATCCATTGAAAAGAATGGTGAAGTAGAAGTCCATGCAAAATTGTGTGAAGGGAACTGTAAAGAATCCTGTTCTCATTTGTATAACAGAATACATGTTCACATAAACTGTTGCGTTGTCTGCACCTGGGCAATTTCACCAGTGCTGTAAGGCTTTCAGCACTTGGTTTAATATGTCACATTTCCCTTCTGAAGGGGACCTGTCTTATCATTTGAAAAAACATCTTTGCTGTTCTTTCCATGTACTTCTCTGAAAATTTTGTAGTCAAATATATTTCAAGAGGAACAGGAATTTGCCTTGTTTGGGCTCCCCTTCTTTTGCTCTTATCCTATGATTGCTAATTGTGGCAAGTATGTTTTTCTTAACTATCCTTTTTTCAGCCACTCTTTAAAGTGTTAAAATTCAAAGCCAAAGATTCATTTAGCCTGGTATCCCATCTCTAACAGTGACCAAAGCCAGATGTCTGAAACAGGGTAGGAGTTGAGCAGACATCTTTGATACTTCCTTCAAATATTTTTCCACTCTTCAACCATGTCTCAGGGACTTCATGAGTCAGATATGTTTTCTGTGTGTTTAGTAACCCTGGCCATGTTTTCCTTCTAGCAGCTTACCCAATATCCCTTGAGCCCATGTAAACTGTCATCATGGCCAACACATTCTGGCAGGGAGTTCCACAGTTTGCAAGCAGATTGTGAGAAGAGCTACCTCCTTTTCTCTCTTCCCAGTGTTTCCTTCTAGCTCTAGTTCTTTCATTAGAAGAACAAGGGAGTAGTTATCCTTTTCAATTCTTCTATGCCATTTAGGGTTTTGAATACTTGCTAGAACAATGAAATAATCTTTTTTATTCTACAGCTAAGACTGCTTTGGTTTTTGTTTTTGTTTTCCTGTGCTTGTCAGTAGAGAGCCTGGCTTCATCTTCTTGATAACCTCTTTGTAGTTGCTGGTGTGCTGCTTTTAGGTTTCCCAAGGCTGTCTGGTCTTTAGGCTGACAAGCTGAGTTCCCTCAGTCTTTCCTGTGCTCCAGCACCCTGACCATCTTATGGGCCTCCCACTGGACTTGCTCAAGTTTAGTAATGTCTTGCATGTACCGTAGAGCCCAGAACTAAACACACACTTCCGAATGTGGTCTAAAGAGTGCGGTGTAAATGGGAATAACAACTTTCCTTGCTTTGCTGGCTGCACTCCTGTTGATCTGGCCCAGGATGCTCTTAGCCTTCATTACTACCACAGTGCATTGCTGAGTTTCATTTAACCAGTTCTCCACCAGGTCCATGGAACCTTTTGGGCATGCCTCGTGGCAGGGGTTAGTCAGTCCCATATGCAGAAGTTTGCATTTGTCCTGATTGATTGAATTTAATAAGGCTCCTTTTGCACCATTTCTCTACTTGTTTTTGTCCCTCTCAGTGGCATCCTTGACCTTCAGGGTATCACTGAAATGGAGGTTGATTAAGTCCTTAAATCCTTGAAACTTGTAACCTAAAAATGGGTGTGAGGGAGTGAGGCTGAAGCTGTTAAAATAATTTACAGATTCAACAAAACAGATAATACCTATGAATTGGTCTGTAAAGTTGCACCAGTAGAGAAAGGATCCAGCAAAATGAATTTTAAAATGTTGCATAGGTATTAATTTGAAAGATACTGTTAATATCACTTCTGTTGTTAGGAGATTAATCCCAATTGTATTGATAGATCAATAGTGATGAATGAAGTTCTGGTACTTTTAGTCATAAAAGGAAAAAAAGACGGTATTTTTTTTATAAAATCCTTTCTCATAGAATCATAGAATGCTTAGGGTTGGAAGGGACCTCTAGAGATCATCTAGTCCAACCCCCCTGCATACGCAGGGACACCTAAAGCACGTGGCACAGGACTGCATCCAAGCGGGTTTTGAAGATCTCCAGAGAAGGAGACTCCACAACCTCTCTGGGCAGCCTGTTCCAGTGCTCTGTCACCCTCACTGTTAAGAAATTTTTCCTTAAGTTCCTATGGAATTTTTGATGTTTCAGTTTCCGGCCATTTCCTCTAGTCCTATCAGTGGCCACCACTGAAAAGAGACCATGACCGTCCTCTGCACTCCCTCCCTTGAGGTATTTATATACACTGATTAGATCCCCTCTCAGCCTTCTCTTCTCCATTAAAGTATAGCCATTTTCTGGCATAGTGCTAAAATGTCCCAAACAGTCATGAATGATAAATTGGAGGGAAATTAATATAACTCTTAAATTGAAAATAGCACATAATTATTGGAGAAGTAGAATAGATTTGCCAGCATTGAAATTCGAGAAGGCACTTAGTTTCATTTCTCTTTAAAAGATCTTTAGTAATTGTAAATGGCATATATAGTTAATGCCTTTCACTGAAACGGGGGTTTATACTGGATGAACTGGTATGTCTTCAGTGGAGCTTTATCTGCTATAATCCCTTGGAGTTCTGGCTTTTTACTTCTAGCAGTCTAGGGAGCAGTCATTTTAATTCTCTTCACTGAGATGAAACATATGCTTGTGTTCAACATAAGTGGATTCAGAAATGCTCATTGTCATATTGTTTCTGTTTTTTCACTAACATCCTTAATTTGCTGTTGTCTTCCATCAGTTACCATTTTATTTTCAACTATCAATTTATATATATAAATTATAGTGTTAATATATGAGAAATCAATTTTTCTTTATGAAATGGGCTAGCAGATAAGCTTTTTTCTAGAGTCCGAATTCCTACATATTTATGTATGCATAAGTCACTAAAGCTTAGTTTAATGTCTTTCTATCTCATCTGACATTGGGAGTCACAAAATGTAATGAGACATCAACAAAAGTAGAAAGAATGATTAATTCTGTAATGGGCTGCATAAGGGTTTTGGAGAAATGTTGTTACTAATTACTAAACTATGTTGTGGCATAGTCATATGAACTTCACACTACATTCAGGGTTTTCCTAAAGATTTAATCAATTGTATAGATAATGTAATGGGAAACATTTATGGAAATACTCCTAAAGATGAACCACTTGCAGTACTGGAAACGTAGGATTAAAAAATATATATTAGAGGAAGAAATCTTTCTTTTATTCAGGCAGTCTGGATATTTATGAAAATTTCTAAGAAACCAGCATACTTAATAGTAAATGCTCTCACATTACTTTTGAAAAAGCTGGGAACAATATTTGCTGTTGTGATGGAAAATATGGCAGAATGCTGAAACTATGGTTTTTCAGGGTGGGTTTCCTTTCTAAATTGTGTCATTTTACATAGTATCTTTTACAAGCTTTTTTCAGTATGATTTATGTGGGAGAAGTTATTTGTTTGTTTTGTTTTTGTTTGTTTGTTTGTTTCTGAAAGGCATAAGATTTTGAAAAAGATATTTGGTTCCTGGTGCTACTGGTGCAAACTTTTAGCAATAATAGTTTAATAAACCACACAAAATTAATAAAATATGGCCTCTTGAAATTCTCAATTTGTATAAGCTTTACAACAATAGTGCCAATTAATAAGCTGCTCAGCACAGTGAAGAGCAAAAATTAGTACAGAGACAGTTGAAATGCATTGTAGTTAGTTGTACCTTAAATGTTTGAATATACACTGACCAGATTAAATGATCTCAAATCAAATTGAAACAGACTATGTGTTAAAACCTCTTTTACTGGTAAAACTGTCTTTACCGGTAAAACTTCATAACCTCTCAAGCAAATCCTTTCAGAGTAACTGACAAATTGGCCAGAATAAACAGTGCTGAGCTGTTTAAAGTTTCACAGCTGTCAAGAAAATTTGCCTCAATTTGAACAGGATTTCCTTTTTTAGGGGAGAAAAAATTTACAAGGAAGTAGCAAAAGCAGTCGAATAATGTTTTGTATCTTACTTGGCTGCAGAGAAGGAATGTAACAGGTAAAAGGTCATATCCTGTAAATGAAGTTCTCATTTTGCACTTGCCAATAATTTATGGAATGTAACAAGGTAAGATGTGCTGTGTGGTTGAATCATGGATTTCAAGAGGAGATTTTACTGGATGAATTGAATTCTGTAGTGCTTACCCAAGCAACATTTAGGAGCCATGGACTAGAGGAGGTAAACAAGACTTTTCATCTCTTACGATGAGAAAAAAAAAGCGTTAGTCTTGATTGTGCCACATAGGTTGTGCATAAACACGGACAGGTCAGCTTGTTCTTTTTTGTTCTTTGCTTTTTTCTTTCATCAGGAAATAAGGTGGAAACAAGCCAATATTAACATAGCCAAGAAGTCTTTGGAAGTTGCTATAGAAATCAAAGATGTGTTCTAAAATAATTAAAACCTTCTCGTTGGCAGTATTGCCCTAGCGTTGTCAAAATCATGTGCATTTCATGGTGCTAAAACACCAGAGAACAAGTGCTTTTGTTGTTGTTGTATAATAGTATCACTCCAAAATGAATGTTACAGAGGTGTAATAGAGTCCTATGACATTTAGTTCTGTTAACCAGTATCACCACTGACAAAGTCAATTGAAAAAAAAAAAGTCCATCTGTTTCACAGAGAGTTCAGACTTGCCTCTGCATCAGTTACTTTCTAGCTGCAATAGTTCCAGCTGAAGACCAATTATTATATTTTAAATTTGCAACCTGGGCAAAGGAAGGCAGCTTTGCAAGGGTGCTGATGTGCCATTGGAGCTCATCGTACCTGTTTAGGAGCCTTGCTTTTCCTTTGCAAGAACAGCATCATGAAGGTTTATTCTGAGTAGAAGATGAGTGTAAAGTCAGCTACGATAGCAGAGGAGGTTCTGACCTTCCTATTCTGATAGAATGGCAACTTAGGTGTAACAGAAGTATCAGAATAGTATAAGATAACTAAAGAATGGAAAATGGCGAACAGTATATCTTTGCGGTATCTCAGCATAGCATGAAATGTTTTTATTACTAAAACTTCATAAAAAAAAAAAACCAATGCATGAAAGCTGGATATATGTCCCCATGAGGAATGGGCTGAATTGCATGTGTGAAACACTGCATCTGTTAGACACTAACAGAAAAACCTTACTGATTGCTCCATGTGTATAACTTACTTATTAATATCAACTGCATATGTGTATTGAAAGGAGACTTCTCAGTGAATATTACTTTGTTGTAGTGAAGCAGTAGTCTTTGGATTTTAATTTTACTAATACAATAATAGCAATGCCATCTTTTCCAGATTTAGCTGGGAAGATCTGAGATTTTTTTGTAGGTTTCTGGTCAGCCTCTTAAAAACAAAGACTGAGTCAAATAGTACATTTATCTCAAAGGTCGTGATGGCACTGTCAACTATATATGCATACTTGCAAAACTGCTGTCTGCAGTGTGCGATAAAGTAGTAGTGCTGAAGTATTTATAGCTTAATTCTTTACTTTTTACTTTTATTCCATGCAATTGTGGAAAGCCTTTGCATAAAGAAAAAACAACTTTTTGATTTTCTTTGTGGCGGTGAGAATTGGTCAAAAGTAGTAATTAATTGTGGTTTCAGCTGAACCGAGATTGAAGATTAGTAATTTAGGAGTGTTGTATTTGGCTATTGATATATTCTGCTTTCTTGATCCACTTAAATACAAGAATTGTTGACAGAAATGTTGTGCATGTCTACTTGCATGCTTGTTTATTCACTTGCACTTCAACTATGAAAATTGAAGAAATGCCTGCATGTGGGTCTCACTGTGACAACTCTCTCCATTTTAACAACAATCCGTTTCCTTAAGTGGAAAGGAGAATGCTCTCCACGTATGGAAAATAAAGTAATTTAGAAGTTTGTCAGAGCAAGTGTCAAGTCTTCCTATTCCAGTAGTCTCATTTTAAGTGGAGACTGAGAGTTGGAGCAGAAACTGCTTTTGTGAACCTGAAAACATGATTTAAATGGGAGCAAGGCATTTAAACAGAAATCTAGCAGGTTAATACTGCAATACTTTCGGCTTTAAGAAAAGGCCTTTTTTTCTTTCAAAATGTTTGTGGTGGAAGATGGCTAAAAATATCTTTTCTCTATTTCCACTTGCAGAATATTCTCCTGATGACACTTTAATTCTTTAAATTGTCTGAGCAAAATCAAGAAGTAGTGCTGTGTAAGGTACTTCAGTTAAATGGTGATTTGTTCACTTGCTTGTTTTTGGAATGATAAGTATTTTCTGTTGAGAACAGGTATATTTGAAATTGTGTGTATATGTGTGTGTGAGAATGTGTAAGTGTTTGTGTGTGTGTAAGGTTAAGATGAAGGTGGCTGACAGCTGGTTGGTACAAGTTCAGAAGGTTTTAAATATACCTGGCACAGTGATTCAGGATCATTCAGTATTCAGAAAAATCCTTCTGATATATGGATGTCTTCTTGTGATGGTTTAACCTCAGATCGTTTCCCCACTAGTTGCAAAATGCAAATACACAGATAGATTTCACATAGCACACACACTCACTGTTTTATTCCCCTGTTCGTGTAGATGAGTTATACAAGTGGCAGTGTGATTGGGTCACTCTAAATGGTCTTAGTAATAATCTTAGTTCTTAGAAGAAAAAGAAAAAAAAAGTCTTATCTGCAGTTAAATTCACATCGTTGTTAGTTGCGTGAAATGTTTTACTTATCAGAAGGAATTGTACTTTTTTTTTTTTAATTAATATTGAAATTAAGTCTTGTATTACCTAATAAGACCTTCACAATCTGCATGGGTACCATTCTTCTCCTTGGATGGCTGAAGTGCAGGCAAGCCAGTGACCTAACAGGTCATCTCCCTGATGATGAGAAGCAGGTGTCATGGATTTTCGGGGCTTGGAGTGGCTTACACCCTCCAGAACAGCTTGTCTTCTTTTATTACCTGCTTGTATCTGAGAGGCTGTCAGGAAAACAAGTAGCTTGATACAGCTGGTGTGATTTGTTCTTGTGTCAATCTTCTTCCTGATGCCAGGGAATCAGTCAGGAAATCAAGGTATATACATCAGAACCTCCTCTGGGCTGTGCAGGATTTACTGCGTATGTCCAGGCAGGCTGTGTAAGGCAAGGTGCCTGGGCAGTGCATGGCTGTAGGGCGTCTTTGTATGAGTCGAGATAGGCAGCTTTCTGCGTAGGGAAGCTCGCTTCTGAATCTACCGGCAAGTTGGGTTCGATCCTCCTCACTGTTTTGAATGTTTCTGAATAGAAACTGGTAGCATATTGTTGTCTTTGGGTCATTTTGAGACATAGTTGGTTGTTTTATTAGGGGAGGAGAAGTGAAGAGAGAAATGGAGAAACAGAAACAAAGATATTCGCACTTCCACTGTCTCGTGCTGTGAGGATCCTTCTGTTCTCACTTCAGTGCTGTTGTTTATCATTAGTGGCATATTGCTGCTGTCACTGCAAGGCAGTTTTTTAATGATAACAGTGTTTGTGTGGTGTTTAGCTCCTACTGATGTGCTGCCTGAAGTGCAAAGAAAATTGTACTTTTTTTTTGCGAACGTAAGTTGTCTGGCTCTTGTGTAGTTTAGTAGAGTTGTGATTTAGTTTTCAGCTGATCCTGTTTGGGCTGAACTTTGACGAGGGTGTAGATCTAAATAGAAAGGTATTTGTTTCTTTTTTTATTGCTCCTAGATTCACGGCACTCATATATCTTCGCAAGGCCCTCTGTCCTAATTATGTCGCACACTTTAGTTGCAGTCCTATCTTCTTATCTCTAACAGTACTGTTCTTATCAGGGGACTTCATAGCGTGAGAACAACTGAAATGTTCCTGATGGCAGCAGCAATATTCTCAGGAGCTCGGTTCATTTAATTGGAATTTCAGGGAATTTGGGGAATGTGTAAGACTATCACTTCCACTCTTATTCAGCAGTTTCCATATACCTGTCTGTGCAGCTGAACTGCTCAAGAAAAAGCCTTGTGCAGAATTTGTCTTTTACCTGTGTTGTCTTTAGGTTCGATCTTCCCTGCCTTATTTGGCTGTGCAAAGAAGTTGTACTGTGCTTAGCACAACAGTGAAAAGTTTCCTTCTGTAGGCCCAAACCTGCCTCTTCTGTGATGTTTGCCAGGTGGTTTCATTTGACATTGTTGAAGTGGGTAGCTGAGCTGGTAGTTGGATGGAAATACCCTCTCTGCTCATCTGTCCTCTCTTTGCCCGTTCCCACCGGCAAGTGCTCTGCACTTCCTCAAACACTGCTTGTTTAAAATTGAGTTGTCTGTAGTTTCTCCACTTGCTTTGTTCTTGTGTGCTTTCATGTATGGAAATCTGTGTGGTGATGAGCATTCTCCAAACCAAAATTCCTCCTTTAAAAATTATTTTTTTCAATTTCCTGAGTTTTCTACTAAAACTCTGTGATGTTTAAATGGCTAATGCTTTTAAGTGCTTCTTTTCTACTTTGCTGAGATATTACTGATTCCATTGCCTGCTTCTTAACTTGTACTGGTGTTGCACTGCCATTCCTGAGCTTTAAATATATAAGAGAACTTCATCTTTTCTGTTCTCCTTCCATTTTCCTCTTAAGCGTTTGTGCTTTTCCAGACTCTTTTTACCTACCAGTATCACTTCCCCTCGATTGCAATTATTTATTTATTCTAGTGAAAACAAACAGCACTGAGTCTTACAAAAAGAGAGGGTAAAAGAATGTTTTTTCCCACTCGGCCAGACAGGCCATTGATCTGCCATGTGTAAAGAACTGCAGTGCTCAAAGCAGAAGACAGGAGAGGGTTTTGGGACTGGGGCTTGCTTCTTCTGAGGAGTATAGAATTTTGTTTTTAGCATTAAAGATTTAAAAAAAGTGAAAAATGATTTGCTGCATCTATCACAATTCACAGTGATGGCTGAAAGCCTCCAACCAGAATCCGGTTATTAAAATCAGACCTTTTCATTTTAGTCCTTTGATTGGCAGCAAGCTATGATATTACTGAGGCAGGGCTTTGCAACACAAGATCTCTGTAGCTCACTAGAGATCATACTGCATCACCTCAGGGTTCCTTCCTTACAGATTTTTTAAGAGCTAATGTTATGATGAAATATTACCTTTGACACAAAATAATCTACTAAAATGCTTGTACCATTAATACAGATTTTGCCAGACACTATTGGGAATGATATAATTGCAAACTGCTGATCAATAGAAGGACAATCATGGTTAATTACGTCGAAGAGCTTTAGAAAAAATATTTACTTTAGAAATGCAAGAGATTATTACCTCAGATGATTAATAGTGATAGGGCTTGATTCTTTAGCTGCTGGTTTATTAAAATATTCCAAAGTAAAGCTAATATGACTGCTGATAAGAGGAATGTGTTCAGGGTCCAGGATGTCTAAAAGTGTTTGATTTAGTGCAAGAG
Source organism: Tinamus guttatus (assembly GCF_059628265.1). Taxonomy (NCBI): domain Eukaryota; kingdom Metazoa; phylum Chordata; class Aves; order Tinamiformes; family Tinamidae; genus Tinamus; species Tinamus guttatus. The sequence continues at coordinate 61,390 of NW_028288838.1, forward strand.
CAGACAGATCTTTTGTACCTGAATGGAAATACTGAAATAATACTGGGAAATATCTGAGACAGCATAGGCAAGAATTTTCTCACATATCAATATAAAAGAGAATAACTGCGTGATGGCAGTGAAAAATTAACTGTAAAATGAGGCTATTTGTAATGCAAAAGCATTTTTGCAGTAATGATTTTGGGAGATGAATAAAAGATGTATATATAGTGCTTCTGGTTTTGATTTAGGTTCCAATTTAGTATCAAATCATGTTCCTCTGGGTTGCTTATATGAGCTAAACTCATCTAAAGAAGATACAGAAGCTATCAGGACCTTACTTTCCAGTAATTGGAGTAGCTCAATATCAGATGCAATTGTTGCATTCTTTAAAAATAAAAATAAATAAATAAATTATTAATTTTAAAATTTTTTATTAACTTACAGCTGAGTAAACCACATGATTTGCTCTTTTGCATACTGTGGGTGTGTATCTGTGGGTATATATCTGTACATCATGCATATAAATTTACTGGGGGGGAAAAGTCTGATTTATTTAACAGAGACTACATTGATCTCTCACTCGTGCTGTCTGGCAGAATTGGGTGGTTTGGCTCACTCTGTCCAGCAGCTCTTACTGCCTTTCTTAGATTGCTGCTGCCTTTAACAGGCCTGACTCATCAGCTGATCATGCACTGAACTTCTCAACAGTATCACTTGCCCTGTTAAACGTTGATACAACCAGAAACTGGGAGTCATTTGCATTTAGTGATGATGGCTGTAGACTGTAATGACTCAGGAACACGTATACATCCTTAAAGTGGTGAGGGAAGTCCAAAAGGGAAAAGAAATGCTCCATCTATATCTTTGCAGCAGCATGAGTCAGAGCCATTAGCCTACCTCCATGAACAGTATGGTAAGAATACAAATACAGATTTCGTTGTAATGAGGAAATGTCTTGTTGTATTTCATTTTAAATTCATAGTGGAAAAAAGACATTGTTTTCACAGTAGTTGAGGAAAACTCCTATGTTCACCTGCTACGATCTGCCTTACCTAGTTTATCCAGTACATAGAAACTGCAGGGTCTTCCTTCCCTGACAGTTAGTTATATGCAGAATTTTCAGAAGAGCAGAACACATCTTTCTGGTGATTAAGGTTGTGACACTGAATTCTCCGTGACTTTGCTGTTTCAACTATACATCTATTTCGTGCTGTTTCTCTGTCTAAGCAGTGGGAAACTGACGTCAAGGACGTATGTAGTCGGAGTAACTTAGTGGATTAAAAAAAAAAAGAGAGAGAGAGAAGTTACCTTTTTTTTTACAGCTAAAAGAGTGCCTTGCAATCAGAACAGTCTCCTGGGAAGCTCTCCCTCACACGATATTGCTTGTTGGCCCATAAAACCACATCTCTTCTCTTAAGGATCTTATTCACATAAAAATTAAGAGCTTGAAAGTCATATTCCTGCATTAAAAGACTCTTCCATTCTTTCCCTGTATTTGGAAAGGGTCGAACACAGTTATTTTGTGCAGAGAGGTTGGATTAGATGATCTCTAGAGGTCCCTTTCAATCTCAGTGTTTCTGTGATTCTGTGTTTTCAGTATGTATACTTTTGAATGGACAGTACTTGTCTAAGTGCTGAAAACATTCAGCCAAAAGTTTTCATAAGCCAAGTATGACGCTGAGGAAAGATTAGCAGACAGGCATGTAGAATGCGAACACCTTGCTCCTCGAGTCATGATGACTGTCAAGTTGGAGGTTGCCAGAATTCTTGCCTAAACATTGCAAAATAGAGCAGCCTTTATATTGTGTTGAGGATTTAGTTTTTATTTTTGTCTGTATTCAAAATGTGACTTGAAAAGAATGAGGAATGTAAGAGGCTGACTGTGGTTTTTGCTCCATGTCATGAGCAAATAATTTTAGAACCTGACGGTCTTGTTAGTGAAAGAAGAGGCAAAATAGAAATTAGTAACTATCTGATTTATTCATTTTAAAAAAAGGATTTTAATAATACAGTTAAGTAATTGTTATCAAATGGACACAGAAAATGACAGAATTAAAGTGCTAGTTTACAAGATTGTCTTTTTTCTCACAATAATCACACTGTGGCTCTTTACCTTCATATTGCAAGAGACTTGGAGCGCTGCAGCTCTGCCAAACTGTTTGGCTTATGTGAAATGCTTAGGAAGATGGGTAAAGCACATGAAAGCCTTCTGACCAATGTTTGGTCTTCTGCTGATTAGGGGAGGCGACATAGTTTCCTTGAAGTTAGATTTTTTGAAGATGATCATTTCAGTTTTCTTCTTTATTTTTGAGTTGTGATAAATTTTGAAGGAGGGAGTATGTGTAGGTTAAAGTTATAAATCTAACGCTTCCTGCCCCTTCTCCCCGCTGCCCCCAGGTTTTCTCAGTATTTTATAGAAGTGTGAGCAGTGTAGCAGTGTATTGAAAAGCTTTTTAAATCTTGCAGATTTTTAAGGGCTACAGTTGACAGACATTAATTACTTGGAAAATCCTCTGTTCCAAGGAAAACAAGTGTTTAAAACATAGTTGTATATGCATTTCTTTCTGTATATGCTTTCAGGCTGAAAAGCAAATTGTTTGAAATAATCATAAAAGAAGTTAGAAGTAATTTCCAAAATGTGATTTAATGAATATAATTTTATGAAGAATATAATGAAGAAGTAATTTTATGTTTTCTAGCTAATCAGATTAGTTTCTGTGATACAAATATGTCTTGTATTTACAAAATATACTTGTAATATAAATCTTATTGAAATGTATGTTTTGAAAGGGTAGGTGTGAGCTACTGTATCTGAATAATTTGTTTATGGTTTCCAGGTATTAAGCCAAAGAAATTTAGAACCTGAGTAAAACGTTTATTCAGCTTATCTCCTGTGGTGTTACAACAGTGGAGGCGTTTGCCTTCAACTTTGGTGGCCTGTGGAAACCCTCTGATGTCACTCAGAACTGCCACGAGGCTTTTAACAGAGGGCTTTGCTCCTGGAGATGAAACGGTGGTGCTGGTTTTGTGTCAGGTGTGGAAAGGGCTAGCGTTGTGGTTGCAACCGTTGCCATTATCCCGTTTGGTAGCACAGTGCTAATGCCTTGATGTTGCGCCGAGTGTGTGCACTTCATGAGGCACTAGGCCGGCATCTGCTCTGCTGGAGGGTGAGCTATTCAGCTAGTGGCTTTGCGAGCTAGTGAGCACGCACAGGACGCCCAGTTGGCCCAGGTGTGCGCTCGCAGCCTGTGGAGTGCTCATTCCAGCTTTCTGAAGAGGGCATTGCTCCATGGTCTGGGAAATAGGTTTGGGAGGTGCACGGTCTACCTGATGCAGCATGCTTCACATTAGCATTGTAGGTGAGTGTTTCAAAATGGATCTGGCAAAACCAGTGTTGATGAGTTACCATATCAAACTTGTCACAAAGGCAGGTAATTGCTAGGTGGGGTTATATAGCCCTTCTTGTGCAGGAGGTCAGATTAGATCATCACTGTTTCTTCTGGTTTTAAGTTCCCTGACTCTCATGTAACCAGTCGTTCCATGCGATCGCTGTCCATGCTTGTTTATCACCGGCACACCCCGATCAGCCTGCGTCCGTATGCGGCTCACAGCATAGCTGCCTGTCTGGCTTCCAGGGTCTCTCACAGGTCTCCATGTGGTAAGCAAAATGAAACTTTTAAAATGCCCTACTAGGATATGGAGCTGATTTAAAGGGCTTGGGGGTGGTGGCTGAACATTACAAAGTTTGTCATTAGAAATGGAATTCAGGTGCTCCTGGCTAATTTGAGCTAAGTTAGTCAAACCTGGTTTAAACCGAAGCGGTACTTCACTTAGATTAGTTTAGAAACAAGCATAATAAAAGCACACTCCAAATTTTACGAGACTTGAATTCAGTGTATATATAGTTACTCTGCTCGTTTGTTTCCTTGTCCAGTTTCTTGATTGTAATCATGCATCTCTTACCTCAGAGCTTTCTTTCTCAGGTAATGCACTGGCAGTACTTCAGTCAGATGTAGCCTTTGTTGAGAGTGTCTAATTGCAGAATTTTATCTATAGAAACAGGAATAGGATAGTACTGAGCTTGTGAGCACAAATTAGAACTGGTGTCTTTTTTTGGAGCGGGGGGTGAGAAGGGGCACTAGTTCTGTGTAAATAGTTAGAAGTAGTTAATCATAGTTTATTAGGAAAGAGCAAGATCGTTGCACTGTTATTAGGAATATGTTAAGAGCAAAATACTCTTTAACTCAAAATATATTTTGTTTCTAAGCAGCAAGAATATCAGCAATGCTGAAGTTTCAAATTTACTAGCACCAAGTGTGTCAGTTTTGTTTATGCCATGCATGTATCTTTTGTAGAAAATGGTGCAGGAAAATGTTTGCCTGGACATTACTCAGTTTTTTTGAACAGGATATGTCATGCCCTAATTTGTGTTCCTGCATCATTAGAAAAAGATGCAGAACCAGTTTAAGTAATTGTGAAGGAATTGGGCTTGCCAATGCGGTATTCAATATTTGTTTCCATTAAAAGCTTTCCAGTATTTGCATTGCTGTTCGACAAAGAATCAAGGTTTAATATCCATATCTATAGGTATTTTTCTTATGTACAAGGGGTTAACACTGATGCATGGTTGTATGATCTTTATAAATGGGCAAAAAGTTGCTGTATTAACTCTCTTCTAAGCCCAATCATAAAGAAAGGAGAAAGGGGAAAAAGTAAAATTCACCATTTTGATTCATAGCACCAAACAGAAGTAGTGTGAAATTAAAGACAAAGTAGATGGCTAACCTTGATGCAAGTTGTTGTGACTTGAAAGCTGTCTGCATTGTGTTGGCTATATTGGAATGATCATTAGCAGTGCATAGGTCATGGAGTGAACAAATGGCTCCTGGAATCAGATATATTTGGTATTTTGAGAATATGGCCTTTTGTGGTTCTGATGGGCGAAAGCAGCCCTGTCCTTGTTCTGATAAATCTTCAGCTATAACCTTGTTGGCATATGGCTAGTTAGAACTGCTGGAGAGAAATTAAAGACTTAAGTTTTCTAAGTTTGTCTGCATGGAATATGTAACAGCTGTTAGTTAAATATATGTATATGAAAACACAAAAGCAGAAATTCATTACTGAAAAAAATGTTGTTGATTTGGTTTTTAGCTTGCTGGGTTAATTTTTAGTTCTGCAGATTGAGATCTTTTGGTCGTTTTTAATGTGCCTGATTAATGTTACTGCTATGCTCTCACCTCTGTTCATAGGATATAACGCCATTCTTTCCCTGAATTCATTGCTTCCTGGTAGTAATTGTTTTGTCAGGCACATTGCCTTTTCAGGGAAGGAAGAGAAGATGTGATTTTCAAGGAGCACAGGATTGGAATGAACTGCTCGCCTTTTAGTAAGGTTTGACTCAACACCACTCAGAGCTCTTATAGCCCTGCCCTAGTTCATCCTTTTGTTAGTTTTGAGTTTTAATTGGAATTATTCCATCAAATTCATAAGAGCAAGAAGAGTTGTGGGTAGAATTATTGTCATGTGATAGTAATTGGTATGCTCATAACTGTTCATTAGGTTTTTCTCGTTTGCATGGCCTATAGTAGGACAATAAGTCTATACGTTGTTTGTCTCTGTCAAACAAATGCCGCTGCTGAGACTACATACAAATTTTACTTAACAAAGCCTATTAAAAGTTGCTAGGAAGGCTAATTTTTGTTGGTAAAAAGATGTACGAACCGAATTCATGTTTAATGATGTGACCTTTTTTTCTTTTCTCCTGTCCTGGTGACAAATGGTACACGTAGCTTTTCCTTGGAGTCAGCTATGCCCACTAACCAAGGAAACATAAATAGGTCAGTTGTGTTCTAATACATAAGAAGAGCAATTCCATCATGACTTGAGAAGGACTATGCATTGCACAGATCTTTGGTACAACAGCTCATACTTTGGATTATTGTATCAGGAAAATGTCACAACCTACCCAAAGGAAAATTTGTGTCCTTGGTATTTCTGATTGACATACCTCACTATTTTTCTTTATATGCTTTGGCTGGATATTTAGATTCACAAGAACAAAAGTCTGATTTAAAAAAAAAAAAAAAAAAAGCTTAAAATAAACTTTTTAAATCTAGTTTGCCCTTGGAAGAACAGGAAATAGATTTAAGGCTGAACTTAAAAAAAAAAATCCACTGCAGAGGCTATTTTTGAACTTTCCACTTTTGCAAGGTACTTGGGAATTACTTTGGTGTGACTACTTCGTTTGTTAACTGTAGCAGATATATTTGAGTAGGTGGGGAGTTGGTTACAGCTACTTGCATACAGCTTTTAGGGGTTGGCAACATGCCTTTCAGTTTCTCCTATCAAGTGTGAGCCAACTGTGAGTACTCCGGAAGCCGGGCTGTCATAACCCACATGCTAGTGTTCTTGTTTGCTTTGGCCATTTTACTGTACAGTATATGTTAAATTTATGCAAATGTGAATACCACCATTCTCCAGAATTTCCTTCTCATCATAATTTGTGGCTCCTTACGGCATATGCCTCTGTCATGAGCAGAAGCACCTCTTGTCTGATTGTTTCAAAGCAGTTTTATTATTAAAAGCTTTTGGTGATGGCAATGTGCTGATCAGAACAGTATTTGAGAGGGAAGAGTGATGGGAATATATTTAAACATGAAGATACCAGGCAAAGGTTTTCATTTAACTTGTTAGAGGGAAGTTTAGCAACTTTATTTGGCTGATCTAAGGTGGGTTGTTTATTCATTTATTCACTTATAGCACAAAAAAGAGCAAAAAGGACATAAAAATCTCAGGGGCAGATAAGTCCTGAGAACCTTTGTGTCGTTTAAATCGCCTTTTACAGTATCAGCAAGGCCAGTGATGTAGCTGCTCCCCAAGGTTACAGAGGCATGCTGCTGTCAGTTGCAAGGAAGGGCACTGGGGCACAGCTTCACATGCCTCACGAATGCACAGTGTGAATGTGGTGCAGCATGTGGGGCCACAGGCCCGGCCTTGGAACTGAGCAGTTACAGAGAAATTAAGGACAGAGGGAACATTCCCATGTGCTTACTAATGGCATATTGAAACAGCAAAAGGTCTAAGTGGATAACATTGTATTTGTATATTAAAAAAAAAAAAAGAGAGAGAGAATACTGGTGTAAATTTTGCAGTGTGTTTCAGGATGTGTGCAAAGACAATGCCTTGAAGAGGTGGAATTAGATTTAGCTAAACCCAGAATGACTCTCAGGTTCTTTAACCTACTGGGTGAGGGACAGTAGCATAGAAAACAATTTGTACAAGGAGGCTTCATGTTGTTTAAGATACTTAAAAATTCTTACTGATGGAAGCAGGTGATCCTGTGCCTGAAGAGGAAAATAATTTAATAATGAGAGAGATAATAGCATTCCAAAATAGAGAAATCCTGCTTTAGTTCATGTTTGTTTAAATATATTGCTAGTCTTGAAGTAATGAACAAAATATGCTTCTTCAGTTTTCAATCATATTTTAAGTTGACGTGCTTTTATTGGAAGCTTGTGTCTGTAGAAAGTATTCATGTATTACAGTATTTAACTCCATGTGTGTGAGTGTATGTATTTAATGAATTTCAGGAGTTGTTTTTCAATTGAATACCTCAAAACTGTAATTCACGTTCAAATCAAATTTGTGAACAATATATCATTCTAAGCCATGTATTGCTAATTAACAATGGCTGTAAGTGCCAGTTGAGGTTCTAGTTCTCACGTCACTGTTTTGATACTGTCTTTGATTTGAAAAGTATACTTATAAGCCAGGCAACCAAACATTCAAACTCTTTTCCCGCCACCCATTAATTTAATTTCTATGCAACATAATTCACTGTAACTAGTGACTAACATATTACATTATTCTGAAAATTCAGAGCAAATGGAATCCAGACTGATTCCAGGTTTTGTGTGCTGCTATCCGTGTATCGTTACGAGTGTTTTGTTGTACACAAAGCCATGTGTTTTGCTGTAAGACAATTCAGATGATTTTTTTTTTTAATAGAGGGCTGCATATTCAAAATAATGCAGACTTAGCCTTTTGGATGGCTAACTAAATGGAGGAAGTACCATGGAAATCTCAGGAAATTATATTTCTGCAGTGATGAACTGATCAGTGTGACTTTCATTTCCAGAGTGCTAGATGTTAAGGTCTAAATGCCACTAAGTGATAACTGGTTAGTTGTTTGATATAACCCTAATTCGTGAGTTGCTTTAGGAGGGCTTTGTGACACTTGTCCAGTATAGTAGCAAATGCTGAGTGTGAATCATTTCTGGGTTTAATTTTTGCTCAGTTTGAGCTACCTTCATGTGTCCTTAGAATTAATCCCAACAAAGCTACAAGTTCCACACCACCATAGTTTTGTTTAATTCTCTACATATATAAAAAAAGCAATTTTTGTTTCCTTTTTATTAATGCTTTTGCTATGAGGATTTGTGCTTGAGATGAGTGTATTCTTGCAAGTGCTTCACTCTTATCGAAGAGTGCCTTCCTTCTGTAACAAGTGTTCAGTAATGTGTATGGACTAAACCACAGCAAAAGTGGAAGAAATGTTAGCTTGACTAGTAATTAGTTAGCTTTGTAGAAAAGTTTGCAAGCTGAAGTGACAAATAACGCCTGCATTTTCAAACAGGAAGTGGCATGTGCAGGTGATATCATAAAAGTCTACATTGCGATGTACTGAAGGTGCCGGCGTTCTTTGAGTCTGGAAACCAGAACTGTATTAGGAATGGGTGCTAGGGTGGTGATGTTTGTAAGTCAAGTACTGAAAGGGATCTGTGTTTGTGGTCCAAGACTAATCAGTGGCATGATTATACACCTTGCATTTGTGATGTTTTCAAGATTTATGCTTTCTACTAATGATGATGAATGACATTGTATAGTTCTTTTTTTTTAAGAACCAAAAATACTTTACCAAAAAAAGTCTTACTGTATGTTTTTGCTTTTCTTAGGATGTTTTTGGGGCATCTTAAATGGATATAATCATGCCTTTTAGTTTGTTTTCTTAAGTAATATGGCATTAATTTATCAATGTGATATTTAATACTACAAAAATAGTAGGTTTAAATGATTATATCTGTCTTGACAGTTTCCTTTTCTAAGTGTAATTTCTGCTATCAAACTGCAGAACACTTTGTGTTATTGTATGTGCATTTTTATTATTATGGGCTTGTTACTTTAAAATTTACTACAAACATGAGTACCTGGAAATAAATCTTTTGCTAATCTGGAAACATGATATGTGAAGTGAACACTCTCCAGCCTCCAGAGAAGGTCAGCAAAGTACTGTTGAGACATAAAGTAATCTGTGGTCTGGGTTGTGCTGAAAGCCTTATTGATAGGAGATTAGTCTCGATGGAGATGTCCAGCTGTCACATGTTCATCACGGAGATTGAGAGGAGGGAGATGGACTCATAGTTCAGTCAGAAGGAGAGAAGGCCGAAGCTGAGATACGGCAGCAGACTGAGAGTATGAAGGGAGGAAGTGCTTCAGGAAGCCACCCTGAATAAGCTATGCTGAATAAAAACTGCATGTCTTGGTGGGTGTAAGATATTTGGTCTGCTGCTCATGGGACAAGAAGCAGTTAGTTAAGGTAAGAGCACTGTTCTTCAGAAACAGATTTTAGAAGCCTTGTGTACTGTGTATGTGGGTTTTTAAAGTGTAGTTTGCTGTTGGAAAAAAAAATGGGCTGCTGTGTAACATAATGTCAAAAAACTGGAATGCAAAAATGCCTTTGAACTCAGGATGGATTTGTTTTTGGTTCCCAGGCAGTCAGGATCAGTGTTTTTGAACAAAAGGGAGGAGGCTGATTACCAAAAGGTTTCCTGTTCTTGTGGATAAGAAGCTTTTAAAGAGAAACAGGAAGGCAGAAATTCTGAGAAATAATTAGTATTCTGCTGCGTTTTGTGACATTCTTTACAAATTGTAAATGAAGCAGAAATAAGTATCTGTAGAATACAGCAGAGCAGAATGTCCTGAAGCATTTCCATGGGGGAAAACAGAATGGCAGAATTATGCAAAGTGCTTCTCCAGTACTGGACTTGCGTGCTTGAAAGTGCTGGATGTGGGATGTGTTAATGGATGTACATGCCAGACCATACAGGAGATACAAGATACATTGAGATTTATATATGAAAAAGCGTATGTGTGTGTTTATGTTGAGTGGGGAGATGATTTTGCTCAGGTTTAATAATGTTCATGTCTTCTCCTCGTTGAAGAAAGCACCTCTATTGCTGTTTGGGACACGTGGGGTGTATTAGAGTGTGCCTGTACAGAGCTTCCCCTCTCTTGCGAGGCATTTAGATCTCACCCCTTCCTCTCTTGAATGCATGTACACACACAGTCACGCGCTTGTAAACAAGCACAGCTTTTGCAGAGGAAGCAGCTGTGAACACACAGTTGCTCAAGCAGCTCATAGCTGTGGCTAGAATCTGTCTTGAAAGGACTCAAAAAGGAAAAAACTGCACAAGGCAGACAGGAGACTAGCAGAATAGTTCTGCTGCTTGGTGGGTTAGTAGATTACTGTGTGACTCCCTCCCATTGGGTTTCAGTCTATTTCATGCTTGCAAGCCTATGAAGTTCAGTGGAAAACCAGCAGCCAGCAATACAACTCCAGGTAAAAAGAAATTATGTACTAGGTGAGTTTGCTTTTTGCTTGTTTTCTTGTTTTGTTTCTCTCTCCCACTAAAAATAGCATGGAGCGGTCATTATTTCCTGTTGTGGCTCTGTGAGCATGAGGACATGCCTTAGTGTTCTGCTGAGGCCTCTCTATTTTTAAGTCTCACTGTCCTCACTCCTACATCTTTATTTTGCTTAAGCTGTAGGCTGTAGTCTGTTTTCCAGGATTTGATATGTTTTTCTTGACTTGCTACCTTCCCATTGTGGTGTTGGAAAGTTTGGAAAGGGTGTCTGCTAGGGAAGAAGGGGGGAAGGGGAAGAGAGGGAAGAAGGTGGGGGTAGGGAAGGACAAATTAGCAGGGGAGCATCTTTGGAATATTCCTGCTGTGCAGGTAGCTTGTAGTAAGGAGTTGTGTGCTGGGAGTGTCCACTGGGGACAGCAGTGGGGGTGAGGGATGCAGGTAAGGCAGCAAGAAGGCAGATTGCTGCTAGCTGGGTGGGATTTTAATGCCATCCCAGTTCCACCCCAGCCATTACTTCCCCTTGCGTGGTGGGGGTCTTTCCCTGCTTTGTAATGGACTCTCGAACAAGCATCCAGAGAGGCTTCAGCCATGGCTGTGTGAACAGAATTATGCTCCTCTTATAAATGCTAACATCTGATGGATAATAATGTTTTCATCTGCTTTTTTAGCCTCTGCATGATCTTAACTGGATGCAACAGCAACTTAAAGCATGATTCTGGTTTTTCACTGCACTGTGTACCTTATGTTTTTATGAACACGCAAGTAAATCCTATGACTGCAGTTTTTGCAATGTCAAGTACAAGTTCTTGTACAAGACAGAATTGTGATGTGAGTCTACCTGGCAGCACAAAGATAGAGACAAATCAAAAGTCAGAGGTAATACTTGATTACAGTAACCATTAGTATTTGGACACCTCACTATAATTTTTTTGGGGGGTGTGAAACTTAATTTCTGCATATTTACACCGGTATAAGTTGAAAGGATTTTTGGCCCATACTACATAGCTTTGTTCTGTGTGCAACAGGGCCCATGCACCCCATTCTGTTGCAACAAATAATGGTAGTTAAGAATTTCTAATAAAAAGCAAATCATTTTTTTTTTCTCCAGTAAGCTCTTCCTCTTTGATCTTGATCTGGTATAGCAGCTACTGTTATAGCCTTAGCCTGCTTCCACAACTTCATATACGTTAGATTCTTTTCGTAGGAAACAAAATTTGGCTCCACATTTGGCTCTGGTGTCTACCAGTACTGGGAGTCCCTGGCACCCTGTGATACACCTGCTTTTCTTCCTGAGACAGTCTGTTCAGGGCTGTTCTGGCAGAGCTCAGAAGGATGGGAGCAAGACTGGGAAAGGCAGGACCTTTAAGTAATTTGATCAAATGAAAGAAATACTTAGTAGCAAGATCAGAATCAAAAGGATAGAAAAAGGCTGTGTATTTCACAGTGCTTCAGGAGCGATGAATAACTGGTACATCCAGGATTGCTTCTCAACCTGTGCTCACTTGGAGTTGGCCAGCTGCAGACACTACCTCTGTTTTGCTGTATACTTGTTGTTTGCTTTGGGAGGCTGCAACTTGGCAGGAGGAATTTATGTTACAGGATCCTCTTCTCCATTTTCTTTCCTGTACCTTAGCTAACTTCCTGCTACTGAGGAAGTTGTGTGAGCAATATCCAAAACATGCTCCTGGGAAATTCCAAGAATCTCTACTTTTTTTTTTTTTTTTTTTTTCTGAAAGGCTGTATAGCAATTAAAAAAAAATACATTGTTTTCCAGGCTTATACTCAAGTTTGAAAGCTTTATATGATTATGATGTGAGAAAGATGTACAGCAGCCTTTCATTTGTGTTTCTTGACATCATCTAGACAACACAACAAACATTTGTTAATTTGGTTTATGTATAGCATACTGCTTTGTTGATGCAATCTTTTCAGACCACATTTTGTGGATTTTTTATTTTGTTTTCTTCCCACTTCCTTGACGTTTTGGGGGTGTCCAGGCTGGTTCAGATTAGCATTGCATCCATCTCATATGAATCAGTGTACACCAAACTTCACACTGAGGGGAAAAAGCCACCATCTGTCTTTTTGTTATACTCCCTTCCTCCTGTTAAAAGAGGCTCTTTGCTAACTTTGAATAACAATGAGAGTCATGATGGATACAGGGCCTTTTGCTGCCCTGGACTTTGACGTGTCACATTTACCATTAATCACTTTATTATTAAGTCAGTTCTCCTCCTGGCATCGGCAGTGACAGAAGTTCACAACCATATTTCACCTTCATTTCTATCACAAGGGTAATAGTAGCACTGCTGTTGACAATGTCTGTCCCCTTCATCTTTGTGCAGAAATTTGTTTGATTGATCCATGTGATTTGACTTGATTAATTTCGCATTTTGAAACAGCCTGCTCCTGTGCACACGTATTCTCTCTCTCTCTCTCTCTCTCTCTCTCTCTCTTACACACACACACACTCCATGTTTGCTAACACAGAGTTTGGTTTATTTGTTTCTGTCCACAAAAAGGATTCAATGGGGAAGCAAAAGTCCTGTCCCTTGGCTGTGTTTATCCAAGGCAGTTGCTGGTTGGTTCATGGTGAAGGTTCTGTGCCTAATTCTTGTGGAAGACTGCTGCTAATCAGGAGTCATGAGTCATTACAAAGAGAGAAAAATAAAAAGGTCTATCTACACTCTCCCTGCCATTTTTTGTAAAAGACAAAAATTTTAGAAGTTAGTGAAGGTGGACGCGTATTGCCAGTTTTCTTAATATTCTGTTTCCTAAAGAAATGTGGTAGTGTAAGGTTACTAATGTGTCTTCCTGCAGCTTGTTTGGTGACAACTGCTTGTGCTCAAGGCGATTTAACATGATCGAAGTAATCAAGGTGCTAGCTGGCCTAGACGAGAAATATCCCAGCCTCAGTAGGAAATTCTGGGCTGAATGATATCTTGAGGCATCTCTGGGAAGAGCATGTCATCTTTTAAGCCTTTGAAACTTTTCCTCTTCCAGCTCTTTCCCTTCAACTTTAGTTTGTGTTTCATTGTCGATTCCAGGTGTTAAGGCAGTGCTTCTGATAGGAGATATTCCATACAGAAGCAGTTTGAGAACTTTATCTAATCCATCTCAGTAGTTAGCTGACCATCATTTTTGTACAGATTTTTCTCCTATTAGGTCTTCTATGAAGAGTCGAGGTTTCATCTTTCAGAATCTGGAAAAAAAATAGTGATGGCCATTGCCTTTATGATAGTTTTAACTCCAACAGAAAGAACCTTTTGGATATGGTAAAACTAATTTCAGATGAGTTCTGAAAGTCTGCAGTGCTCATGACCTCCTTATGGAGCTATGTAAGTCACTTTGTGTTATGGCCATTGTAGAATAAGGAACAGATTAGTATTTGATTTTTTTTTTAAGTTGCTTCTCTCTGAAATTAGTTGCGCATTAATCAGACATGCGGAGGTAAACCTTATTTATGCTGAGTTGGAATAGAGCCAGCAAAGTCAAAATCATTCATTCAGAAGCAAACTCCCTTTTTGTAAAGCTGTTTTTAAGTGATTGTTGAGTGTCCTTCCCTGATACCAAACATTTTTCTGTGTTTCAGGGAGTTACAGAACCTCTTTTTTATGCTGGAAGCTTCATCAATATTGTTCTATTTTAATATGCTAGATTCAAGCAGCTCTTTAGATCTTAAATTTAGGTAGATTTAAAAAAATGTTGTTAGACTTGGTACTTTTCTGGCCTCTTTGTCATTCCTGTTGTTTTAATCACATATTGAAATGAGCCTTAAAAGTATGTTGGGAAGAAAAGGTCAAGATTTTGAAAATCAAATGTCTTCTTTCACTTGTCAGAAGATTGGATTGCATAGTCCTTCAGAGCATTCTGAGGATCTCTTCTGTGATGAGACAGATAGATACAACATCAACCCAAAGAAAGAGTAGAAAAATGCCAGTCTAAATTGTCCTAGTCTCTCCAGTTAATGGTTTTATGTGCTTTCCAGCAGCATAACTGATTTAGGACAGATACAACTGCTGAATGAATTTAGGCATGTAGTGGCCTGCATGTGAGAGTCTGTGGTACAGCCATAATAATCTTTGGGTATACATGTGGTCATGCTGGTAAGTTAAGTTTATTTTAAGTTAAATTTTAGTTAAATTTTATAGTGCAAGTTAAAATTTATAGTGCTTTTTGGGAGACATGCAGACCTTCTTAGGATAAACATGGCATTTGAGGGTGAGTAGACAGATGTACAAAGCAATGAGGTCAGTGAATTTATGGTGTTTCATGAATTTTCCTCAGTATGCCAGTCCTTCCTTGGTTTTGAATTTTTCAGAACTAAGGGGTTGATTCCAGATGGCTTCTTACCTGAACTGCACAAACAAGACCTCTTGCCTCCTTGACTGCCCAACAAGATCCCGTTCCACAAGGAGTTCAAGGAACTTCCTTCTCCCTGCTGTTATCTCACCCTCCCTCTCTGCCTCCTCCAGGGCTCACTTGAATGTTGATTCTTTTTAATATCACACCAGCTTATATTATTTGGCCTTTTCCCAAATTCAATTGAATTTCTAAAGCATCTGTTGTAGATCTTTTGTATTATTTCTCTATCTTTACTGCTGCTTCCACCCGCACCCAAATTACTATCATTTGCAGATGTTCTTCTTTCCTTTTTGGTTCTCTTCTACCTTTAGTGAGGAAGCTGGAGAAGACTGTCCTTTAAAGACTGGACTTTAATGCCTCTGCACAACTCAGTATCTTGTTTGTTTACTGTGGGGATGTGGTGTTCACATCTAAGTTAACTTTTAAATCAGTTTTTCTGAGACAATCTCTGCTTAAATAGAAAATATTATCTGTGACTGCAACATACACAGTTACTACAGTTTCTGTAATGAAGTGTATATGTTTTGAGAGGGAATGGAAATGAAGCCACCTTCTGCTATACCCTTTTCCCATTTGTTACTGGAGTTTGCGTAAAAGTTCCTGGGAAGAATTTTTAATGGGTATGTTCCGATTATTTGTCTTTTGTTAGCTGAGTATTGCTGGTGAAGCTGATTGGCTAATAGATGAAAACCCTGGTGTTTTTAGTTCCGTTGTGCCTTGTGGAGGACAGTTGCACATTGCAGGGAGGACACCAGGATGGCAGAGACTGAAGCACTGCCCCTGTGAGGAGTGTGGGGGCTACTGAGCTTGGAGCACAGCCAGCTCCGTGGTGATCTAACAGCAGCCCCCAGTGTCTCTAGGGGGTTTATTGTGGGGACGGAACTGGGCTCTTAAGGAGCTGCACAGTGGGATGGTGAGAGTCAATAGACTAAAATGGAAGCTTTCACCTGACTATATGCAAAAAAAAAAAAAACCTTTCTTGCGTGGATAGTTAGGCAAGGGAGCAGATTGTCCAAAGAAACTGTGCAGCTGCCATCCATGGAGATTTAAAAAACCCAACCAAACAGAAAGCTCTAAGCAAACCTATTTTAATTCAGTGTTGATCCTGCTTGCATCCTGCAGCATCCAGTTGGACTCCATACTCAGCATCGCCTTGAACGTTTCTACAGTTCTGTGCCACTCATCGGCCATATACCGCTGCTAATGTTGCAGGTTGTTCATGCCTCAGTGTTTGTTTCCATGTTTAAAAATAAGAACATTGGATTAGCTCTTGTTTCATAAGTCTTTTAAAATCCAAGCTGCATCTCCAGATATTCTCCTTATGTAAACTGAGAGATGTATTTTTATCTACTGATAAATGTTTTCTGATGAACTAATTTGCTCTTCTTTTAAAATGAAGGTTAAAATGATGTTCATCAGCTAGTCCTGTATTTCCATGATGCCTGACAACAGAGCACATTACTATGATTAATTTATAAAAGAAAACAAGGCATTCTAAAACATCCACAGGGCTTACATGAATTGTGAGCAAGTAGGAAGTAACATAACCTATATCTATTATTTCAATTCGCATCTGACACACTGCTTTCTCAACTATAAATAATGTACCTCTTTACATACTCTTTTTGAGCACTGCTCTTCAGTGTAGCTTTTGTATATCTTGGGTTTTTTTACATATCTTAAAAAACAGAATTGAGATGCAAGGTTTATTTATTTGTATTCTTCCTCTGTATTATAGCTGCTGCATTAAAATATTTTGAAGTTATAGGATGATCTGAAGAACTCTTTTTTTTCTTTTGGTATGGGGGAGCTGCATAAACTCTTGTTTTACTACTTGACACAGATGGAATCATCTTAACTGCAATAAATACCTACCATACAATTCCCAAAATTCTAGTGTCTGCAGTAGAAAACTCATTTTCATATTCATTATGGTGTAACAATAAAACATCTTCTTTTTTCCTCTCCTTCTTTTGCTTTGACCAGATATAATAATTGGTGTATTTGTGGTTTTATGTGAATGAATGGCCTTTTCTCAATTACTGTTGCAGGATAACCTTGTTAATTCTTGTGCTGTTAATCTAAAAAACCGTATTTGTCACCAAATCCCTGGCATACCTGACTTTTAACTAAAAAAAAATATAAGTGCTGACTTGAGAGCTCATTGATTTCTAAGAATTAGTAATTTTTAATACTACAGTACATAATACATGCATAGCAGACTAAGATAGTAAGCAATATTAGCACTGTGCTGTGCTTGCCAAAATAAATGAATAAAATAATTGTAGGACAAGATAGTTGAATAGACCACTGGTCTGGGAAATGAAACACCCAGTTTCTCCTGCCAGGTCTGCCCTTCTCTGTCTGATGTTTGTAAATCTTGTTTATTCTTGCTTGTAGAGCGTAATATCTTTGCCACTTCTGTTATGTATTTGTTTGTGCTTCTTACCTAGATTTCTAAATATTATTCTTTGTTTTCTGATTCAGCCTAGGAAATCCCAGAGATGTTTACCCAATAGAATATGGTGTTTGCAGCCTCTAGTAGAGAAGAGTTGAGTGTGATGAGTTTCCTAACTCCTTGTTTAAACAGATACAGCAGTTGCTAGCTGTAGTCCTATTGTCTGTGTTAGGTGGGAGGTCAGATTAAACAATCTGGCCTTCAAGTCTATAAAATGATGTGGGGCTTGTTGTGTTTTATTTTCTTATGTGACATGGAAACTGCCCAGTTGAATGCCATGACACTATTTTCTTTTGACTTAGCTGAGAGACTTGGTTGAAGGGTGTTTGAGGACTTTTTTCTTAAAACCTCTGCCTATATCATCATCTTTAAAATTGCTTTAAAAGGTTGTAGTGTAGCTCTGATGTGGGGGGCCATGTGAGCCTCACACTTTGTTGATCTGTCTGTATTTCAGCGGGTGATTCAGAGCAGGCAAGAGAAATTGCTCCGTCTCATGTGTGAGGATTTGAAACCCAAGTTCAGCAGTTAGAAATTAAGCTACAGTGTGCAAGGACTGCTGGGATTCCCGTGGGCTGGAACATTCCCATCTGTGTAGACTCCGTCTCTGGCTGTGGAGTGGGCTGAGCATACAGTGTGCTTGGGTCTCAGAGCTTCCATATGTTTTTTGGCAGTTCAGATCTGCCCTTTGATAGTCACATAGCTGAGTGTATAAAACAAAACGTAATTTTCCCTCGGCTGGTTCTGTGGCCTTTCCATTTTCTG
Source organism: Tinamus guttatus (assembly GCF_059628265.1). NCBI lineage: Eukaryota > Metazoa > Chordata > Aves > Tinamiformes > Tinamidae > Tinamus > Tinamus guttatus. Next base: position 79,600 of record NW_028288838.1, read on the forward strand.
CAGTATATAGTCACAATTGTGGAATAGGGAATGAAGCTGGAATTGGGGGAACCTGTAAGCCTGCTTGTCAGTAGCATCAGAAAAATGTGCATAAGTTGCACAGAAAAATGTTTACATTTAAATGTAATGCTCTTGCCTAGAACCATCTGGTTTCTACTGTCCTTGAATTCTTTTCCAGATCTCTCTTGAGTTCTGATTTTGTAAGAGAAGGGAACATTTGCTATTAATTAGGAAAGAAAAGCCTTTAGTCCCTTCTTGAGTAAAACAGCTGACCTAAATCTCAGGAAAACCAAATGAATGCATTAACTCGAAGCAGGGAAGTCTAACTGACAGCACAGCATACGGAGCAAGTTCCCTCAGCCTGCTGCGTGTGTAGTGCTGATAGGGGCAGCACGTGATGCCCTGCCACAGAATGCCACCCTAGGGTCCTGTGCATGGGCAGGTATGGAAGCTATAGGCTGGTGTTGCTGCTTCCTTGCACAGTCAGGAGGAGAAGGTAGAGCTGGAGATGGCACAGTGTGGCTGGTGAGACACACTCAGATACTGAACATGTAGTCAGCTGCTTCTGCAAGGGGTCATAGCACAGGTATGCTGTAAACCTGTCACCACTGGAAAGTTTGTACCACAGTGACACAGAAAAGACTTTGTTGGTCTGCATACACCAGTGTTTAATCTCTAAGAATTGCTCATTGGGCTCTGGATACTGCAGACATGTTTCTGTCAACATGGAAGCAATAGAGCCTCTGATGGGTTTACATGGAAGAAGAAAAACAGTGATACTCATAGTCCATTGCTAAAGTGGAAAGATTTAAGGCAACAAAAGTGGCCTGTTTGTGTTTGACCAGTGCTCAGTGCGAGTGCATTGTGTGGCTGCTGCTGCTGCCTGGGAGGCACTTTGAGCTTTGCTCCTTCTGCTTAAACCAGAGCTGTAGGATTTGTTTAAAGCCTAGTGATTTTTTTAATAGTTTTATGTATAAGTTTAATAGTTTTATGTATAATTCATTAAAAGGACTCTGAGACCTTTTAGGGGCAAATTGGAACTTCAGAAAATCGGGTGAGATGCCGAAGTCTTAGCTATGTAGGAAAATTTGCCTATGGTAACTTCTCGTGTGGATTCTGAGAACAGACAAAATGCATTTAGGTTACTTTTTGGACTCAGCCAAATGGAGGGTGAGGACAGAGGAAGCCTTATTATTGCGGAGTAAGAATATCCAGGTAAAGAGTTAATGTCAGTTTAATTAATGTTTTCCCGAAATAGCACATTTTTTTATATCTGGTTTATCTCAGCATTATGCTAAAAGTTTTGTTTCATTTCCTATTCATAGGAATGGAGATCAGGAAAAAAAAAAAAAAGTTTTTCCCTGAAATACACTGGTATGTGGTTTGGCTGTTAAGAGTTCCAGCTAAGCTAGATCATGCACTAGTGTAGTATAGGAGACCGTTCAAAACTTTCAGCAGGTTTATTCAGAGAAACTGAAATGAGGAGTTATTCTCTAATACTGTGCCTCTTCTCTAGCCTTAATACATTTTAGACTTGACCTTCAGAAAAAAAAATCAGAGAATAAGCACACTCATTCTAAGAATAATGTTTTTGTAGGTCAGTGTGTGGTAATCTTTATACAAGGTCCATCTGTCTCCACAGGATAAGATCTGTGGTATATTGGTGAAAATAAATTTTGAGGAATAAAATACTCAGTGTGTTTTCTTTTGATTTAGGGTATGGAACTAGATGAAGTACTTCTGCTTAGGTACCTTTAGATAAAGACATAACCATGAGATTTTAAAACTCTTTATGCATGAAGCTAGCTATTATTGAATTTTAAAATTTGTAAAATCTCAATTACCTTCTATACTGCTGTAAATCAGATTCTTGTTACGAAGTGTTGTATTGTTTTTGTTTGGTTGGTTGGTTGTTTTTTTTACTGCCCATTAAACTTGTGCTTCTGGAGACAGGATGTGAGAGTATGGGCAAGGTATCAGGGATTGCAGTGTGCTCCTCCTTGGTGTGTACTGAGTACTGCAGCCAAAATGGGCAAAAAAAATGGGCAAAATGGGCCTGCAAATTGAGTCCATATTGATAGTTCCTTCCAATTAGGTGAATAACCTGCCTCTGCATGTAGCAGCAGTGGGAGCGGGAAGGGTTAGGGAGGGTTTAGTTTTCTCCTTGGAGGGGCCACAGAGCTGATGGGAAACAGCTGCTGTTTTACCTAGAAGTTGACTTACCTCTCTTTCTACACCTGTCATGTACTTAGATATGCATTGTGTTCCTACTTACATGTATCAATAGATGCTATCAATATTCACATACCAAACCACGTGCCTGCCTACAGACTGAGTAGCTGCTTGCTTCTGTGGCCAGGAAGCCCTGGGTTAAAGCCCAGGCAGTGCTTTAGCTTAGCTGGAGCCTTCCCTCTCTATGGAGAGGAAACTGCTAATGCACTTCCCATTGTATTCTACTAAAGACAAAGACTTTTTCCTGCTATTGATAGAGCCAGCTGAGTAAAATAAAAACCTCAGAACTTCTCAGCACAGAGAACTGTGGAATATGCCCTGGAGAGATACTTGAGACTAGAGGGACTGCTTATACATGGGCTGGATTGACCTAATGTTCATATGACAGATGCCAGTGATATAAAATATATCCTTAGCTTTATCTTGCCAACAGAAAAGAATGGCTAGCCCTGTCTGCTGCACACGAAAGCACAGTCCCACAGGGCTGTAATATATATCAAGCACTAATACTAAAGCTGCGAAGCTAGGATACTCCAAAGAAAAGCAAAAGGGAAGGAGTGCCTTCTGAACGAGGAGCTTGTAAATAGATTAGGGCCTTTCAGCCTGAGATAAGGGGGAGGAAGGAGTAGGTATTTTGAGAGAACATTGTAAATTTATGAATGATAAAGAAAAGGTCAGTAGGGAAACAGTTGTCCTTGAGTTGCAGAACATGGGAAGCCTAACCAGGGATGTATTGCAAATGTGCGCCCTGTTCTCGCACTTTTTCTTCCACTTCTGTTATTGAACACTCTCAGAAACAGGATACTGTGCTTGTCAGCCTGTGGTGTGGCGTGATACAAAGCTTCTTAATATGCTACTTGAAGTGCTTTAAAAGGGGAAAAATGGGGTCCTTTTTTGGCTGATGTCTCTCTGCTTAGATTGGAGTGGGTAATACTTCACTACTAGAAATTTTTTAAAGCTAATGTTATTGTTAAATAAAGATTTTAGAGCATACAGAAGGTATGTTGATACTGTAAATTAAAATAATACAGCACTATAATTCTCCACATTAATTTTGAAGTATCACAGTGCAGAAATGATGAAACAAGGGATGAAACCAGAAAGTAGGTTTTATTTGAGTAATAGGCCATAAACTAATGAATAAGCAAATGGGAATGCTGTAGAAATGAGGAACACTCTGTGAAGAATCATACATGGAATAGGTTTAGCTTTGGTATCAGCAAGCATTTGGGTCTACATAGCGGGCAGAGGTGAAAAATAAGCCATGTGTTAAATGGATTAATGCAGTGTTGATCCCCTTCTGTCAGGACAATTAACATGAGTAAAATGTTTGCCCTACTTTAAACAGATAAGGGAGTACTGCATTGTGTTCATCTGAAGATTAATGTTCCTATGTGTGCCGCAGAGAGTACAAGATATATTTCCTGAACATTATGTAGATATATAGCTGTGCCAGTGATTGCTGGAAAACTATTTAAAAACCATGTTCACAGCGAGTCTTTTTTGCTGTATGTTTAGTGAAAGAGGTCGTAAGAAGGATACAGACATTTTGAAGTGTTAAGTGGGATGTTTATGATAAGTGCAATGACTTTAAATTATAAATTTGACTTGTCATGACCCCTAGTTTTCTTTTATATTTGTGCATGTGTTAATATAAACATAAAAAAAGTATTTTATTAAATACTTAAGAAGCAATTTCCCTTCCTGTCCTGACTTCCTTAGAGAATTAAGGTTTTGCATTATTATTTGATGATTTAAAACAATATTACACTCAAGGAGAGAATGAAAACGTCCTGCAGTTTTCACCCCTTTCTTTGTGTCCGTGATCTAGATGCATTTACATTTATGCAACTCTTGTTTATTTAATAGGATTACATGGATGAAATACAGAGCCAAATTTGGCTTTCAGAGTCCAAGGTAAGGAATGAACCTGTCTCGGTCCTAGCAGAGACAATATAACGCAAATAGTGTGCATATAACACACAAAGTATTAGAGCAGTTTTTGCTTTGATTATTTGTTTTACTGACACTTTGAACTTTTCTAATTATGAGCCTCTGTAATTTAATTTTTTAAATGTTGAGATTCAGACAAATTCCACAATTAGATTATGATAAAGTAGTGAAGATTAATTGTCCACTGGACACTCCAAAACATTTAATTCTTAACTTCTGTTCTTTTTCTGAGAAATTGCAGGGAAGCGGTCACAGAAAATGCCTAGAAAAAATATGTGTTAGTCTGGAGTAGAGAAGGTAAATTTTCTGTTGTAGAAACTTGATATTTAAAAAGCGTTCATCTTCTTTTCCATGATGAACATGGGGTGCTTTTTTACTGTAAAAAGGAAAAAAAATATATATATATATATATCCTCACTTGAAGAACTGTAACTTATCTATAGCATCCCTACATCTGAATTTACAATACAAAAGGACAAAAAGCATGTTGCTCCTGTTGAAGCAGTAATCAGAAATAGATTAAACATTGTAAACATTACAAGAGAAAATTCCCACTCATGGCTTGTGCAGAAAGCACTGTGATCTCCACTCAAAAGCACTACCCATTACTTTTGTAAGTGGCACTTAATCTTGATTAGCTTTAGGTTTGCTTTTTAAGTACTGGTTAATTGTACCTCTGAGTGACTTGGGATGCTATCTTTATAAATCCCTCTTAGTAGTTCGCTCAGAAGTTCTTGCATGAGTTTGTCATGTTGTATGGATTTGACTCTGCAAATTTTACAGCAGCTTATGTTTAGACTTGGAGAAGCATTCCCCTCAAAAGTGGCAAAGAAAACATTAGACCACTTGAACAAGATGCCATGCCTTCTTTTCTCTTCTCCAGGTTAAACAGGCCCAGCTTACTTAGTCATTCCTCATACAATAGATGGTCCAGGCCCTTAATTGTCTTTGTCACTCTACGTTGGACCCTCTCTAGCAGGGTCTCCATGTCCCTCTTGCACTGGGGAGCCCAGAACTGCACCCAATACTCCAGGTGCGGCCTCACCAGAGCTGAGCAGAGGGGCAGGATCCCCTCCCTCCACCTGCTGGCAACGCTCCTCCTGATGCAGGGCAGGATCCCGTGGGCCTGCTTGGCCACAAGGTCACACTGCTGCCTCATGGTTAACTTGTCAACCAGGACTCCCAGATCCCTCTCTGCGGAGCTGCTTTCCAGCAGGTCAAACCCTGATCTGTCCTGGTGCCTGGTCCAGTGGACCCTGCACTTGTCCTTGCTGAACCTCCTGAAGTTCCTCTCTGCCCAACTCTCCAACCTGTCCAGGTCTCTCTGAATGGCAGCACAGCCCTCGAGAGTGGTGGCCACTCCTCCCAGTTTGGTATCGTCCACAGTATATCATGTTGGATTATTAGTCCTGTACCGAGTGAAAGAAAATGTACTACGCAATGAAAGATAATATATGCAGGTGTTACTGAAATGCAAAAAGCTGTTTGAGAATTCCTATTCAATAAACATCAAAGTGTGCAAGCTATAATCTCTGTGCAGCTTGGCCATGCTACTGCAGTTCATCCTAAACCTTTATTACTGTTTTTGACCTCTTCAGTTGTTTGTACAGAGGAGGTTCCAATGCTTAAATTCTAAACATTACAGAAAAATTAAAATATGTTGATACAGCTGTATTTCCTACAATTCCTGGCTTCTTTCTGAAAGCAGTTGAGGCAGGAAAGAAGTCTGGGGACATCATGCGGAAATTTTGCATAGGATTTTCTGATAGTTAGCAGCAGATTTGTGCATGCAGTTGTTAGAAGACTAGGTGTTGGAAGGCATTTTCTGTTTCTCATTTTTTCACCTGCTGCTGCGATCTGTTTTTCACAAATGTAATCTTTCATCTGTTTTTTTCACAGAAGAGGTTTTAAGGGGAATACTTCAATGAGAAATTAATTTCGCATGGGTTATAATGCAGAATGTAAAAACTTGGATTGACCAATCGACAGCCTGTCTTGATAGGGAGAAAAGTTTGTTAGCATATACTTGAGAGTTTGTACTTGATATTTTTCATTATTATATTTAACATGCTGTTGTCTAGAATTAAAGATAATTATTTCTGTAAATGGAAAAGATAATGCTAATTACTGACATACTAAAAACAGCTGAGCAGTGCCCTTTTTGTTGTTACAAGAAAACTTCTCTAATAATACTGCAGTAATGCATATTTTGAACCTCTTCTTTCTAACAAACTCATTTCTCAAGCTAAATCATCGTAGATGTTTATCAGTGCTGTATAGTTCAACTCTGATAATTATCTGTCCAATTTGTTCCAGCACAGTAGGTGTAAAATTCAGCAGAAGCAACATGAACTCTCCTGTAATTTTCCATCTAACTGTAAATCTCTGGATAAAATAAGTCAGCTTTTTCCTCATGTATTCACTGGGTAATAAGGAAGAGCATACAATGACAGATGCGAGACTTGGGAAGCCTGATGCTGAAAGGTGTTGAATGATGTTTACACATAAATATAACAACTTTTTACAAAGGTCTATCAGATGTGACTAGAGAGAAATTATAGAAGCTTCCTGCAGGAGCTAAGATTTTAGCACAGGTAGCTTTCCTATCCAGGGATTTGCATTAAACAAATTTGAAGAGGTAAACTCCCCTTGCGGAAATTGCTCATCCAGGTTTGAATGAGCTGTTTGTTAGAGATTGCCAGACAAAACAACTGAGATCTGCCTAAAATAACATGACTGATGTAGAGGGATAGGCACTTGGGCTGAGAATTGACTGTAATAGTGAGACATTGACCTGGGAATGCAGCACTAACAAGTTAGACATTTCCTGCCAGGAGAGCCTGTAGCAGTGGATGATACCTGGTAAACCTTATGTAAGTTGAATGTTGCCTATAGTTGATCTTTAACATACATTCTAAAAAACACACCTCTCACTCTGGAGAACAGGCAAGTGGGACCTGAGCTCCTGGTGCAGGCAGTGCTGAGTGTAATTGCTGTCCCCACTGCTGGAAAGGGAGACCTGCCGGTGGCTTGACAGAGGTAAACGGAGTGGGAATATGGACTGTTTAGCGATGCAGTTCATAATGAGAATAGTGAAGAAAAAGAAATGAACTGAATGTAGATTGCTTGCATGTTTGCTCAGGGGATTTTGCTGTTGCAACTGGAGACTCTAAAATTGTTTAGCTCTGCTTAGGAAGAACCGCTATGGAGTTGCAGCTTTGGAAGCTACAAAGCACTTGAGGGCAAAAACTCATCACGAATCAGAAGGGTGTCCTACTAACAATTTTGAATACTTGGGCGAGTGTGCATGGGAGAGGGGGTTAGCTGTTTGGGTTTTTGTTTTGTTGTGGGATGTCTCTCTCTTTTCGTTCTGAAGCATCAAACTTTGGGCTTATGCCAGAAGCAGATTTCACCTGGCATGATATATTTTGTGTCTCTAACTTTACAGTGACAGCAGATCATGCCTACATGATCATTTTGGAGACAAAGATCCTTATGTCATGGTAAACACAGCTTTGTTGCAAGTCCGTAGTCTAGTCTTTGGGAATCAGAATTAATTTCCTGTTGGAGAGGTCCATTTCTCGACTCCAGTTCAATGCACACTTTTATTTTTTTGGCTCCAATTTTTGAGTGTCTTTCGCTTGAGTGGTAGTCTCTGTTTTGAAAGACATCGATTGTTCTTAGTCAGAATCTTGAGGTAAAAGAGCAAGTTAATGTGAAGGATAAACAGAGGGACTATTTAAAAAATATAGTCTGCCTGTGACAGTTGCTGTATCCAGCAGTAGGATGCGGATCACCTTAATGCAAAAAGCAGTTTTCTGCTCCTTTCTTTCCTAAGGAGAGTGGTCTGCCTGACCCAGAACTGGTCCTTGCAAACTGCAAGAGACCAGAGAAAAAGGTTTTGACATCCCAAGAAGTACTAGGTGTAAGGAGCTGCAATGAATCTCGTTCCCTTCTCCCTTCATTTTTTTCAGTTGTTTTGGGCAGGATGGGAAGTTAGAAAGAAGCAGGTCTGTTTCCTCTTTCCATCAATCCAAAGGAGTAATCCCAAGAAATTTGTCTTTGCTAAGTTGCATGGAGAATTCTCCCCTGTCCTTAACTGCATGGAGGGTGAACATGTTAAATGCTAAATAAATTGATCAAATGCTGTTTAGCTAATAGTGTAGACGTATGAAGCCCTCCCCATCTCATAACAGTGCTTTTTAAGTTTTGGTTTTGTTTTTTTTTTTTAAGCCCTTTTAAGTTTTGAATTATAGAGAGACTATCCTGCAGCTGCAGACTGCAAGTGTTGAGATCACAGTGAAATGAAGACAGTATTTTTTGCTAGCGTGATCACCCCCAACCCTCCATTTCCATCCCCCTTACGATTCTTACCTTGCTCCCTACTCCTGTGGAGGGCATGAGCAAGGCTGAGCAGTGCAAGAGCCAGGCCAGGAGGGTGTTGGTGTGGCTGGTCTTGCGTGGGGCAAGCAGTGCTGTGTGGAATCTCAGAAGGGTTAACACTGCCAAGTACAGTTGCTTCATGCTATCTTCAGATTCAGACATTTCTGTCTTGGTTACTTTCAGGTGATGTTTTAGGCTTTTCTTCACGTGCTGGCTAAAACTTTCTTTCCCACGAAGGTATGAGCATCTGTTACAATAGAAATAGTCCTAAAGCCCTGTACTCAGATCTGGCCTAAGCATTAGTCTTGTCCTCAGGCGGACTCGTTAAGTACAGATCAACACTGTGCGCCTTTCATCAGCTGTCAATTGTCAATCTGATTTTTCAAAGGAAGATTTTTTCCATGACTGTGTCTGTTTTTTTTATTATTATTATTCATTTTACGCTGTTCTAAAACAGATCTTATTCTCAGTAATGTCAGTAGTAACGTTGGATTTCTCTGTTGCTTGAAATTTTTGAGCAGCATGGTAGTGTATTTTAAAGCAAGTGCTGCATGTTACCAAACACTTCACCGTGATTAAGGCAGGAGTTGATATTGCTTAGGTTTTTTTTTTTTTTTTTTAAGAACTAGTTGGAAATTGTCATTTGTGCATGAAGTATATAAATTGTTAATTTCCAGGTAAAAATAGTTCTTTTAAAATTGTTCATAAATAATAAGCAGACTGAACATACCTGCAGATTTTTCGAATTAAAAAAGTGTGTCTAATAAACACATGTTCCTTGATTTGCTAGAATTTGGGTGGTTCCTTCTTTGTTTGTTTTGGCACAGCATTTGTATAATCCTGTACAAACATATGAAGTAACTGTCTAATGCCCTATATGTGCTATTTACTTTGGCAGGTAGTTGCAAAATGTCCATTTTTTATGTTATTTTTAAAAAGATAGCTTTTTATATTAGCACTTAACAGTTGTTTCAAATATATAGTTTTAGGGCATGTTTGTAGGCACAACCAACAATTAGTTGTTTTTTTAGTCAGTTTTACATTGCTATAGGTAATTAGTGAAGGGACAGTTGCCTGTAGCATTTCAGAATTATGCTCTACAGATCATACAACTGAGATGGTCTAGGGAATATCAAGCCGTCCTGTCGCTTCTTCTGGGAGATGGTTGTTGTTTTTTTTCCATTCCCTCCTGCCAGACCATTTAAAGAACTGGACTTTGATTGCATTTATTTTGTCAGTTGTATCATAAAAATGCACCTCAGAGTATGGGCAAAAAAGAGAGGCATAAAAAAGGTGGACCTGAAAAGAAAAATAAACAATTGAGAGTAACTGTACGTTTTTCTATCGATCACTTGCAAGTCAACACCTTGAGTTATTTAAAGTAGTGCTGTCGGCATTTGTGTTCCTGATAAAATGGGAACTTGATCAATCCCTAGAAATTTCTTATATAGCAAATGTCTGCAACATCAGTCACATATCCTGACTCATTTCATATGAAAGCTATTTAGGCTTTCCCTACGTCTTCAAAATTCTTTGAGATGTGTCCTAGCCGTATGAATCTTTCTTTAATATATTTTGTTCTCTTGTACCCTTATTCTGAAAGTCTTTAAGAATACGTGCCCCATGTGTGACAGGTCTTTCAGTACTGAAAGGTGCCAGGTGAGTGCCAGCCATACCTAAGTCTTTAGTGGACTAACACAGTCATTGTTTGCCATTGCCATTAATGGAAATTAGCAATGTACAGCACAATAGCCTTCCTAAATACTGAAATTCCTGAATTCAAACTCCAGAGAAGGCTTGATTTTTTTTCTTTCTTTTTTTTTTCCACCTCCCCTCATCGTAAAATATGTTTTTCATTATAAACTTATGTTATTGATCTTTTTATTTCCTTGTTTGTGGTATGGCTTTGTCTCAGCTTGAGGAATAAGAAGGATGTCAGAAAATGCATTTTTTTAAAATAGACATTCTTGGGTTTTCAAATCCAACATAATGTCATTGGATAACAACAAAAAAAAAGGTTATGTTTTCAGAGATGAGGTGAGCTTTTGAACATTTGATCAGGTGTGTTTGCTTATGCGGCCTGTCACTAAGACTGGTAGTAGTTGGTCACACACACACACACACACACACCCAAAAATAATTGTGGTGTATTTGTACTAAACCAGGTAAAACATGGTGCTAGAGGAAATGGAAGAGTAAATGAGTAGAACAAATCAGTCACTTGGTGTTTAGCTTTTTTTTTTTTTTTTTTTTTTTTTGCATTGATGTAAAGGTTAATATATTATTACTGTGGTTTGATGCTTCTTACTGTGATTTTGAGATTACATTTCTGAGCACCTATTCCTGAGCTGCAATACCGTAGCTGGGGAAGCTCGAAAGGAGATGGACAAAAAAAGATGAGTTCTTTAATCTCTCAGAGGGAAGGATACACATAGGTCCCTTTTGTAATTGCTCTGTTGAAATAGCATAGCATATATGTTGGTCCCTTCCAGCCTTAATGATTCTATGATTTTGTGAGTGCAACTGGTTTTAATTATATGATTTCATTTGGCTGGTTCCAGGTTGAGGAGAAGTTCGGATTAAATTCAATGATCAGAATGACGGCAATTACTGTCAGGAACAATGCTGTGTATAGTAATATGTTTTGCAATGCTTTTTACCTTAACCTACGATTTTTCCAGTGTCCTCCTTCATTGCTCTTTAGATCCTTCTCTTAACTTTGTTCATGGCATCAAAACACTTGTAACAATATGTGCTAGAGGCATGTCTCTGGCTTCCTACTGCCTTGTCAGGTGGCTCACATGGCTATCCTGTCTGCTTCTGTATTTCTGTTTTCCCTAAAAATCTTGAGAAACCTGACTGCCAGCAAACATTGGTTCTAGTTGTTCTCACATAGAATATTTCACAAAGCCCAGCACCAAAAGCGTTGCTCAATGCTTTGTGCAAACAATGCATCATTAAATCCTGTTTGCCTAACTCTGAGATAATGTAGAAGAAGGTGGTGTTGGGAGGAGTAAGGCAAAGACTTGAAGGTCACAAAGGAGGCTGGAAGAGGGGTCAGAAGTTTGCTTTTCCTAAGATTGTGCTAGGTTTTTTTTGAATTTGTTTATCTTCCAAAACTTAGCTCTGTGATGGTTTGCGTTTTAAAGACTGTGTTCTGTGCAGAGATTGTTAATGATGATTTCAGTAAGGGAACTGGCAGGATAGTGTCAGGTGCAGCATGTGCGATGTATGTAGGCAACTTGCTGTTGCCCTTGCGGTGAATTTCATAGAAACTATAGCTTCAGATGCAGATAGGTGATATATTTGTATTAATCCTATGCCCCTAATGGAAGAATTGTAATTTCCTTGAATGTTGATAGATGAGTAAGGAGGTTTGGCTGAGTCCTCTTCATTCACTGGTCTGTTGGTATGTAATGGTCAGCATCATGTACTGTTCTTTAGGTGGAATGTGAGAATTCAGTAGTTGCTGCATGAGATCAATATGTAGTTTATGAGCAATGCACGGTTTGTGAGGCGGGTGTTTTGGCTTGTGCTCGTGTAGTGCTCCTTCGCAGCTATTGCTGGAGGGCTCGGGATAGGGCATGACACATGGGGAAATCCTCGTGGTATCTGGCTTGATTGTTGCAAACTACTGTGCTTTTAATTTGTTCTCTAATCGTGTGCCATTAAGAGGCAGCCCGCCTTGAACTACGGATGCATGATGTGAATGCTGGGGGCAGGAACTTTGCATTGTCTCTCAGTGTTTGCTAAGGAAAAGAAGCTGTTTGCCATATGGCTACCTCCATCTCTTCCCTTCGCTCAGTTCTCGTATCATGTAATGCTTAGTACTGCAGAATTACAGGAACGTCTTACTTATTGCTTTCTGCTTGAGAAACCTTAGATTGATTCTTTTTGTGTTTAATAAGTCAAATTATTAAATTTAAACTCCCATTTTTTTTCTGGGGTGACGTTTTTGTTGACTAGTGCTCTGATGTTTGTTTATTTGTGTTAGAGCAATATCCAGAGATTTCTGCCCCAGTTCCCACTCTCCCATGTGACAGGGAAACATGGTCTGTGAGAACTTTTACAGCATAACAAAGGGTGCCACAATATTTTGTAACTATTTTTTCTGAAGGAGGAGACCTTGGTACTGCCAAGATTACACTTACACTAGCTGTGTTAACTGTGCTTTTTTTTTTTATTGCAGTAATATCTAGAGACTCTGCTTGTGTATTACCTGCCTATTGCTTGGTATGCTGGGAAAACGTGTGAAATCACAGATTATCCCAGCCAACCCTCTTCTGTGTATGATATGTTTGTGTTGTTTAGTCTGCCATTTAATTACTTTTCATAGGTATTGTGTTACCTTGTCAGACTCCTCTTTTCCAATTTTTTTCTGTTGTTTTAATAGTACTCTTGAAGTGAGCTGGAATGAAGCTATGAAAGTAACGATCATTTTGGTTGATAAAACATCTAACAAACTTTGTTTCTAATAATATAAACTCTTTGTTTGCTTGGAGAAGTATATTAAAAGAGAGACTGCTGTAACTCACCTGCTAGCTACCCTCCTCGTCAGGAGCCACCCGTCCAGGCAGCAGCAAAACTGGACACAGTTAATGCAGTTTTGTAGCTCGATTGGGGTGTGCTGGGGGCAAGCTCTGGCAGCTGTAGTATGGGAAAGGGACAAAGACACAAATGCATAGGAAGTCAGCCTCATTAGTTTCCCTGTCCAGAGAACAAGTTGTTCTTCAATTAGATTTTTAAATTAACGGTGTCCTTTTATGCTACATCTCCATGTCCATGAACATTATTTGTCTGGTATTTAATTAAATCCACAGCTGGTGATCATTTCATGTACAAAAGAGGAAGATACTTCGCTGTGTAGCATGGGCTTGTTCAATTTAAAGAACTGTAGCCATTTTTTGATCTAGTTTGAAGGCTATGGTGAAGGAAGTAAGATCTGATAGGCAAGCAAGTGAGGTTCATTGTGACACTTCCCCTCTGCAACAGGAACAAAGTGAGCAGGGGCTTATAAATTCACCAGCTTCCCTAAGGAGGGGTTGTCATGTATGAACAGATTGGTAAAATTAGTCTGTTTCTTGTTTGTGCATACTGTAAAAGTAGTGTGTATTTTCCTGTGGTTGGAAAAATTTATTTGAACTGCCAAGAATAATTCCAGATTCAAGGAATGTCTGGATCTATTAAGCAATTTCAGCACACACATTTGAAAGAAGCAGACCTGAATTACTAGTTTTCCACTTGAAAAAATGAGACTGAGTTGAGATTCCTAGTATTACTGCAACATAAAAATACATATCTAGAGATTTACACTGAAATGAATAACTCTGGGTGTATGACTTCTTTCATGGCTGATGTAATAAAAATAATTTAATCTGAGTTGAGAAATGAGGCCTCTAGCGTAGCTGGTTATACTGGTATTAAAACTACAGAATCGCATCTAAAATCTTCACATAATTCCTGTTTCTGTCTCGAAACCAGAATTGGCTTTTCCTATCGCAGTTGGAATAGTATATATGAAGGAATTTTTGCCAGATAAGCTAGTCTCTTTGCTGTACTGCAGCTGCTTTCATATGTTGGTACATGGGAACACCTATGGTTTTGTTGGCTTCTAGTATTGTAAGCTATTCCAGTACTGATATCAAAATTGGACTCATTAGCAAATAGGCTGGAATTGAAACAATAAAAATAACTTAAAAGAGACCCACCCAATAAAACGTCAGCCCACGTGAAAAACTGAAGTAGTCTGGCTGGAAGACTAGAAAGAGGGGTTGTGTTTCTGTCTGAGTCTTGGCAGCAGAGCCAGTTTTGCCTTGTTACTCAGTCCAATGTGAAAGGTCATTTTTGTTTTCTCATCCAATATAACTTGGAATCATTTCTGTATTACTACAAAGAAAGACTTCTGTATTACTAGCTGTTTCTTCCCTCTGGACTAGTGAGTTGTAGCCATTACTACGGAATATCAAATTCTAACCCATATTTGGTGTAACAGTGAATGTGAACAGTGAAACAGTGAATTCAGGAGAACAAGAGAGTGTGAATGAGCTTTTAAGTGTTAGTTTTTTTAAAAAAGTAAGAATTGTAGATTACGTTAGTTGTCCTGTCTGATTCATACTTCCACAAGTTATCTGCTAAGTGCAGAATGCATCTTTCATCCAAGTAAACTGTTACAGAAAGAAAAACATTTGAAGGATTTCATGTGCAGCTTTAGTAAATTAGAATCTTTGAAACCCACTGACAAGAGACTCAGAAAAATAACAAGTGCAAAGTAGTAGCTTGAAGTGTAGTAAAATTAAATTTTATGAATGGAGTTATTCCTTGCTCCCAGCTGAGAACCTCTTTATGTGTGAAGGCATATACTTGGCTTTTGTAAGATACTGTGACATACTTTTCTTTTGTAATGCAAATGTGAGTCAACATTTAATGTCAAGTTGTATAATAACAAGGCTTAAGCTACTCCCCATTAAACCAATGTTAGATATAATGCATACATTTCCAACTGCATTACACTTTGCACTGTATGTATCCTTATTTTTTTTCCTTTTTTTTTTTTTTTTCTGAAAGAAGTTTGTGTGGGCTAAAGACCTAATTCAGTCATATACTTTTAGACTCTTTGGTAATATAAATACTCTAAGAAAATCACCAATACTGTAACTGCTCTACAATATAGTTTCTCCCTGCAAATATTACTTCGACACACATGGTACAGAAATTGGTTAATTTGTTTTTTCCTTCCTTTTTTGTTTTGTAGCTCCATTTAGCAGCCCTGGCATCATTAAAGGGAGACATAGTGGAGCTTAATAAACGTCTCCAACAAACAGAAAGAGAGCGTGACCTCTTGGAAAAGAAGTTGGCAAAAGCACAGGTGAGCAGTAATTTAAGATTCTGAAAATGCTTCTTAGTTTTCTCTTGCCCTTGTTATTCGGAGAGGGATGGGGATGAACCGTGACTTAGCCAGGAATGAAAGAAGATTTTAAGACCTTGTAAGAAATATACTTGCAGCAAGTTAAGTTTTGTGTGTTGATGGCATCATTCAAAAAGAAAAAAGAAATCTTTAAGTTTTATTTTCAAGTCAACATAAGCAATCGTTCACTAACAAAAAAAGTTACAGAATATTCTTACTGGCTTAGACCACAGAGTCTTTAGCTTGTGGATCATATTCAAATACAGTGTGAATTAACAGTGATTAAACAAAATGCTGTCTCTTGCCCATGCTTTGGTGGTATGTGAGGAGTGGTTGTGCTCATTTATGCTTTTATTAAGCCTATTTTCTATACATCTGTTAGGAAAACACTCTCAGTGGAAAGTTGAGGGTTAAGTAAGAGTGAGGTCTGAACAATAATACTTTCTCAACTCTTAAACAAAAAGTCCTTTCAAAAGTATTCTTTGTCTTTATTTCTTCTATGAACAAAACCTTTGTTTTTGGACACCATCATTCTGGCAAATACCTTTTATAAGTGCCATTCAAAACTGATTCCAAACCAAAGCTCATTCAAAACATATACTTGAATTTAATGGAATTAATCAGAAAGAGTAAGGAATGTCCAATGACGGAGCGAATCAAAGAATATTTCTTTTCGGTCATTTACACTTGGAACCGGTCAAAGCATTTTGTGCAGTAAAGCATCCCATCTGAAATTATCAGGCAATTGTAACTGTTTCATTGTTAGTTTAGATTTTTTAGAAGACATTAAAACATGCTAATATTGTTTATTTTCAATTTCTATTCACTGTTTTTTATTATACTTTTTCTCATTAGTTTAGAGTCTTTCAGTATTTGGCATGTTCTTAATGGGGAATCGTATCTTCTTGTGTATGTATACCAGGGCATTGTCTAGATAAAACAGGGGCTACTTGAACTCAAGCTAAATGTAGAAATGTTTGTGGAGCCTATGTTTTAAGCCTTTTATTTCAGTCCTTCAATCATATTTTGGCCCTTGCCTACATTTGCTGATTTTTTTTTTTCTTTTTAGGTTTCACGGGCTGGTAAATAATATTCCCGGTCATCAATGCAATACTTATTCTCTTTATTTCCTTAAATATATGACTCAGAGTCATATATTTATATTTATATTGAATCATTTGTCAGCTACAACAAGATCTCTTTTTTTATAATTTATTGTTCTCTGAGATAGATGGCTCTTTCTGAGGCACAGTTTGATAGGAGAGTGCATTTGGCAATCATTAAACAGGGAGATGGGTCCACTGAACCTAAATAATCTACATAATCTTGTATTTCTACATCAAGTTTGCTGTTGCTTATCAGACTTCTAGGCCTTGTGTGAACCACAAATCTTTATTAGTGGGCAATACGTATTTCTAGTCATTTGTAAATACGTGTGTGAGGGAGTGGAGGGATGTGTGCCTCAGTCTGTAAGTAGTTCATTGCAGGTGCACCCATGCAGTGGTGATTACCTGTTGGCAGTGACTTTTGGAGGGCTTTTTTTGTTTGGTTGTTGTTGTTGTTGTTTGTTAATCCGCCCTTAGTCCCAGTGAACACAGGCTCTAGTGGTATTCCGTGAGATGGGTTTTTGTTCGATGGTTTTTCTTTGTTACAAATGCAAGCATTTGTGCAGTGCTAAGTTTGTAATACTGAGTGTTCTCAATATGGTCATGTGCTGTTTGGCTGTAAACAAAAGCTGTCTGTACTGTGGATACATGGATTCTGTTTTTTTTTTTTTTCCAGAATATCTGAAATTTAGTATGCTTTTGTAATACTTTTCTCCAAGCTGAAATAAATGCTTCTGGACACCCACCAAAAAGAGAATATGCAGCAGGTTGGAGAGAGCAAGAGAGAAAGACTCTTTGGAAAGAACAATTTTAAGGTTTTTCTGAACTGACTGGGCTTTGTAGTTATTTTGTGTTGGTTATTTAGGGCAGTTCATCCTTGCTGTAAGGAGAAGGATAACTGGAATGGCTTGAGGGTTCTGTAATGATATAGTTGCGGCTGGTTACAATCTTTGTAGCAACCGTGGGTTTTTTTCTCTCTTTTTTTTTTTTTTAAAAAAAAGAACAATGACCAATTTATATAAAGTTTTAATGTTTTACTTCTCTTCTGTTTTCTATCTGAAGTGGATAGAAAATCATTTGAGTGTGACTGATTTTTAAAAATAAAATACAGTCCATCAGAAGCAATAAGTCATTAAGCAAGCGCAGCTCAACATTCAGTATATGGGCCATGTTTAAGTGTTGAGACAGATTATAGTAATACCACGTCTTTTTTTTCTTCTTCTTTTTATAACAGCATTACTTTTTCAAGTAGATGCTCCATTTAACATCATTTCTTGAACTTTTCCTCCCACTCCACAGAGGATCATCCAAATGCATATCATATCATATGTCATTTTTTCTCTACAAGTTAATGTGTTTCTTCCTCACTAATGTGCATCAGAGGCTCAGAAGGCATAAATTAAATAAGGCATTTTTGAGGTTCTGCATAACTGAATTCAGGTGCTAGTAGATCAGTATTAAGTCTCTCTTCTGCATCTGGACTTTACTTATAAAAGTAGCTTTTGTTTCTGCTCTGTTGTCCTGGTAAGCTTTGTCTGGAATAACTCACATTTTGGTAGTGACTTTCCTACCACTTTGTGAGACATGACAGACAGCTTGGAAGAAAGGTTTATTGATCCGCAAAACAGCGGGGAACTGGGGAACTGTAGTAAAAGACTTAGGAGACAGGTTGGATGGAACAGAGAGGTTGAAAACCTGTCTAGGCAGTGGGCTCCTGTGGATGGGACGTGGCTGTGCTGTTGTTGCCCATAGGCAGCAGAGCCGTGTGGGGCTGCGGGCCTGGCTGCCTGCCTGCCCCACCAGGCACACCAGGCTGGTAAGTGTGCCCGCGCGGATGTGCCAGGCTGTGCTCCTCCTCATCTGCCCCTGCTCCCCACGCTGGGCCTCCTTTCCCAGCCTGCAGGGGTAGCTTATTTTTGTTGCAGCACCATAGCTTGCTGTTTTCGTTTTTATTATTATTATTTTTTGGCTGTTCCTACGATGGGAACACAAATATCTCTGCTTTTCCCCTACCCTTGTTCCTGCTGATACTTGTGTAGATTTTTTTCCTGAGATCATTTAAGAGATGTGATTTTATACAGGAGGGCACTATCAGGAAACATAAGAAACAGGTAACTGTAGCTGTACCAAATAAGGCGAAGGCTTCATCTTGCTCAGCATCCCTCAACAGTCAAAAATGAATTTCTTGGGATCAAGACAAGTAATAGATGGATCCCCAGACTGCCCTCCTGACAGCCGGAAGTTGTTGATTTTGTGTAAATAACATTTTTGATATAGTAACACAGAAGAGCATTTTATAATATGGCTGTGTTTATCCAGCTATGTGTGATGAATGTGTGTATACAGATTGTACAGAAGGTACTCTTACTCATGGTGACAAGATTCTAAATATTTGGATCCTTTAATTTGTAATTCATGAAAGTGCAATCAAATGAGGGTCCTCAGAGAGGGAAGCTGATTATGGGGTTATGGCTGCTGGGCCTCTTTTTTTTTTATTTTATTTTTTTCCCCTACTTGCTGTCATTGCTGTGATCTAAGGTAGGCCAAAAAACACACTGTATTATCCTTCTAGAGTGTAGGTCAGGCCATCTGGAAGCAGCACAAGCCAGGATTTCTGGTTATTGCACCATGGTAGAGTTGATCTCCAAAACTGCAGTCTGTGAAGAGCCTGCTGTAGCATAGCCTATGCCCTTCTATTATTTCAATATTCCTGGTCTGTATGTTTGTGTTGTTGAGCAGTTTGGCACTGAACTGAGCTCTTGAATGAATTGTATGAATTGTGCTGGAAAGCAGTGGCCAACCATGGCTGATGTCTTTTTTCAAAATCTTTCTATAGTCATGAAGAGAAAAGTAGTGATTTGTACTAGTTCTATCTGACCCCGTGTCCTGGCTCTGATGATGATAAATAGCAGATGTCTGCAGGGAAAGCAGAGAGTCACACACAGAAGGTTGTCCTCCTCCAGCATACTCTGTCATCTTTCATTCATCAACAGGGTGGGAACTTCCTGAGCCAGAGCAGGCGTCATACTTCATAGTCCCCCATGGTCCCATCCTCCATAGATTTATCTCAGAATCTTTCTAATCCATTTATATTCTTGGCTTTTACAACATCTGGTGTCGCTGAATTCTAAAGCTTTATGGCAGAACACAAATATAACTGCATACTGGACGTTTCAGCAAAAACAGTAGAAATAGATGCTTCACCTGCTACATTTTTCTGATCTTTATATCTCTTTCATAGACAATTCTGCTTTGTTTAGGGATTTAAATATAACTCTAGACAGAACAGTGAGTCCTGTGTCACAAGAGGAGTAAGTTCCATTACTGCAGTAATAATTCCTTACCGTACTGTTAATTATTCAGAATTGAAAGCAGGATGGAAGAATTTCAGTATAAGAATAAAACCAACAGTTTGTAGACACATAAGAATAGAAAACTTCACTGGAAGAGTTCAATTTCTGCCTTAGCTAATTAGTTTGGATTAATTTGAAATTGAAATATGTTGTCTTCAGATAAATGTGGAAATTTATACTTTTATCACGTGATGTTCTAACCTCATATGGCTTAGTTCTGTTTTCTGGCATTCTTCTTCCGTACCAAGTATACACAGAGCATACTGCCAAACAGTTTAATTCTGACCTTGTGTCTTTTCAAGATTGCAGCTTGGACACAATGGATGTGTGCTCATACACCAAGTTAGATGAGCTGATTGCCACTTCTCTTACACTAAAGTACTGTATTATTTGAGCCATGATTTTTAGCTTCTGTGAGCCTCTTAGGTTTCTGTTTATTGTTGTGATAACTTGAATTCCTCCAGAATGCCTCAGCCAGGGTTGTTTGTGCTTCCCGCAGGGCCTGAGGCACCACGGGGTCTGTTTGGGCAGCACCGTGCGGGGGTCTCTTCCTGCAGCCCCGCAGCTGGAGCTCCCTTGCTGTCCTGCCAGCGAGCGCAGTGAGCTCACACGGGGGACCGTGGTGGCGGCGGCTCCTGTGCATTCGCAGGCAGCGCCGTCAGGTGCTGAGGCAGCATCCTCTTCGTCCTTCACATTCTTCTTGTTCTTGTGGTTGTTCCCCAGCATCAAGAGGTCATACCAAGGTGTTCCTAGGCACTGTTAATTTACTCAGTTATCTAAATAACATTTTTAATCTACCCCCAAACCAACATAAAAGCTCTTCCATTAAGAACTGTGTTGGAAATTGTACTCTTCAGTGGCTAAACTTTTGCAGCCTATCAGTGGATTATCCCTGTGTTTGCTTTCCTAGTGAATTGGTGCCTGTGTATTTGTCAGGATTTACATGAGGCTGGATGGAGGATGAGGAAAAGGCTCAGAGATAGCTATCTTAGAAACTGTGCAATGTTTAATTGCAAAAGATAAGTGCACTTTGAAAAGAAAGAGGAATTGGTGGCATGTCATTGTCCTGACACTAAAAAGATGCAGAAATTAAAGAACTGAGTATGAGGGGGGGGGAAAAAAAATCCAGTAATGGGTACCCTTACATACGTGTTTATTATTCCTTTTAAGCTTGCAGTAAATGGGGCATACAAAGGAGCAAACCTGTGTAACCGGTTTAATATTTTTCATTGATGTATTTTGAGATTCATACTAAACTATGTTGCCATGGTTTAGATACTTCTGCCTTTTTTCCTTGTGATTTTTCCTAGCTAGCCAGAACCTACTAGAGGTAACCCTGTACCCTTCTCCAAGCTACAGTGCTCCTTCTCAACATCACCTCTTCTTTTCCCAGAGGTTTTCTTTCTGCCTTTTCCTGTTTCTCTTGCTCCAGATAAGCTGAGAGCCCTTTTAAAAAATAAAATGTGAAACTACTGTCTTTGTATCTCCAGACTACTGTTCACAAGATATGTCTGTTACTAAATGATGGCTATCATAAAAAAATGGTGCCTGAGAAACGATTGATCAAAAGGCAAAGTAAGTCTGATAATGTGGCTGAAGTCCATTAGCAAAAGTCCATATATCTTCAGTCAAGATAAACAGTATTCTCCTTTTCAGTGCACAGCTTAGAAAGATTAAATCTGTTGTGACAGGATTTTTACTTATTGTCCAAAAATATTTGTTATACACTCCATCTGACATATCCTTTTGGGTTTAAACTAAAAACAGTGCACATAATTCATTGAGCTGGTTAATCAAACTGTGTCAGAGGAAATTTAGTTCTAGAAAGGCAGAATAAGCAACACTTTTATTGCACTTAATTTGTTCTAACAGTTTTGTTAAACATTTTCTCCCTGTTATTTTTGCACTTTGGAAGCAGTAATAGCTCTTCAGACGCTTCTTCAGTGTTAAAATACAGACAACCAAAAAATGTGTTCATGGAGGTCCTGCAAAAAACAGATCTTATGATACACATATGTAACCATGTAAGATAACATAAAGCATTAAAAGCCAGGTGTATGTTACCAGTTTTCTAAAATGTGACCTTTCGTTTTGTGAACTGTACTCTATTTGTTGTGGTTTAAATAAAGTTGCATTTGACTCAAGCTGGTGCTTCTGAACCTAGAAAAGCACTACCAAATGGGATTAGGGGTCAGTGTTGGTGAGCTATGTGGTAGAAATGAAACCTGTTTCAGAATTTAGTGCAGTCTGGATCTGATCTTGCATGGAAAGAAAAATCCTATAATGTGAATTAAATAATGATTAAGATTTCTGTTATTCTCTGATGATAAGCCTTTGTTCATATTTAAAACCATGTTATTTACTTTTGTAATTAAAGAAAGGGTAGGATATCTCTTTCCTCTGCAACTTTTCAAAAAATATTGAAAAGTAGTTTAATGCCTTCATGCTACAGGTACTCATAATGGTATGTGCAGTAAATTTTTATGATAGTTAGCCTGTCATAAGATGTGTCTATTACATTCATGGTATGAAAGTTACTGCATGTTCTCCTGAAGTTAAAACAGGAGGAAGAGATCCTTTCACAATAATCCTGAAACCTAGATCTAATGCCTGGAGCAACTGTTTTTGAAAGTCTGTGTTTCTGGAACTTAATAAAACTTATTTCAATAAATTTAAAAACATTAAAGAAAAATATTACTGATGCACACCATAGATTGCATATTGAAAAAGAATTTTATGCAGATAATGTTCTCAAGCAATGAATGTAGTAAGCCCAAATATGTAATGGCAAATTATGAAAATTCTTGTATCCCTGTTAGTACAGGTATAAGTTTCATTTGTATGACATGACTGGGGGCATTACCTCTATGAAGAGTGTTTAATTTGGAAAAAAACAATTTTTGATGCAACAGTGTTACGTGATTTCATACATTATGAGTTGTAGGTTTTAGAAATGCTGTTACTTCAGATGCAGATCTTCAATTAACAGATGTGAAGTTTTTTACCATTGATTGATTTGTAGTTTTCTTTTATTTCCAGCACAGTATATAGCGTTGTATGGTTGCAAGGAGGCTTGACTGACTCTTGCAGGGAGACAGAAGCATGGTGTTAGATGCCTGGCCCTTTCCAGCCTGCTGCCAGGCATGACTGCAATGAACATTCACTGCCGAGCGGCTGCAGTTGGGGTACGGTGACTGCTGGCATCATGAGTATGTCAGAGAAGCTGGAAGTAAAATTCTCTTGAAAAGAAAAAGAAGGGTTTCATTATACTTACAATATAATGCAAGTATACTTACAGTATACAGCCAGGCAGCAATCTAGTCATTTATATGTTCAAATAATAAACATTTCCTTATTGAGGTATAAGGAATATACCTGTAAGAAAAATACATGTTATATTTAGAGGCTAATATAAATGAATATTCCTACTGGAGGATTGTTTTCTGGGTTTTACAGAATCCTGCCATTTCCATCAAAAAGGATAGGGGAAGAGAAGTGGCTTTACTTCATAATCTGGCATGAAATACACTTGCATGAGATGGGAAAATATGGGTGATCAAAGGAACTTTTTGTCCTTTAGTTGTTATTTAATTGTAATTAACAATTTTTCTTGTTTGGAAGTAACATTGTTTTTCTATGACGGTGTCCAGGCTACCAGGTCTGACTGCGGTAGCTTTATGAAATGATGTTAGCCTGTAACACTAATACATGTTGTTTTTCGGTTTTGGAGGGTTTTGAGACCTAGGGCATATTTAGTGAGAACTAGAGGACTATGTTGGTATGCTGGTTTTTGTAATAGTACAGAAGAAAGATGATCAAGGAGGGACATAAGGTCTGATGAATGGGCCACATAGAGTAAATCTTAGACGTCAGTCCATGTGACGGTCAGGAGTTGTGTCAGAGGGCTGATTTTGTATAAAGAGTATGAGCAAAGGAAAAGTATTTTTGAAGGATGGTTGTGTGTGACAATCTCAAAATATGGTTCCTTTTGTTTACCCTAGTGTAGTTTCTGCGTTAGGATTTTCTCTAATTCAGGTGGTGTTGGGAAGATCCCTGGTGATTCTTGATGCATCATGAGCCTCACAGAGATTCCAGGATGAGATATTTATAGCTGTTCTCAGTTGCAGATGATATTTTTATTCAGGCAGGAAGGGCAGCTGTTAGATATGTTAAAAGAAAGAATAATAAAATTACATTGCATAGTATTTCAGTTCCTAAACAAACAGTTGCCAGTTGTATACCTTTGTGAATCAGTCAGTATTTTGCACCTGTCCTTTTTCTTGCTCAGGCAGTGTTGGCTTGATGGGTAAGAAAGCCCATCTCAACAGTGTGCAACTTTGCTTTATATCTTGTCTGTATGGAGTTATTCATAAGACCCTTCCTGTTCTTTGTACCCTTGCATCTCTGCTTTAGTGTGAACAATCCCACCTGATGAGAGAGCACGAAGACGTGCAGGAGCGAACAACACTGCGCTACGAGGAACGAATCACTGAGCTGCACAGTATCATTGCTGAGTTAAATAAGAAGATTGATCGGCTACAAGGAGCAACAATAAGGTACTAAAGCTCCCTGGAAATTCTGGACTAAACGCAGGAATGCAGTGTGAGATATACTGTAAATGTAAATTGATGATAAGTTCGAGGTGTTTAAAATTGTTATGACTGGTACTAAATAGCTGCCCGTAATTAGGGTATGTGTCATTGGCACAATGCAGTGTTTAGCAAGGTTCATCTGCGTCACCCTCAAGGATAAAATAACACTGTATTTGCAATGGTAGAAACACAGTCTGCTCAGAATAGTGAGTTCTGTAAAGGAGTACACTGTGTCATCTAGATGTTCTTTTAGCTTAATATACATGCCAAGGGAGTCAAGTAAGTGATAGCAGTAGTGGAAAAAGACAGATGCAGCCCCCCAAACTGCATGTCTGATTTTACCTTTCTTTTGTGGCATCTTTCATACAGCCTAAACCAGCTCATTTCTGATAAGAAATACAAATCATACGAATTTTGTATACACAAAATGATTCATAACACGTTGTTGCCTGCTGCCTTGGAACAACAAAGCTTGGCATGTTACATTAGGTCATGATTTACAGTTTTCAAATAAGTTTTGCCTTTTGACTGCCCCACATTTTTATCCATTATTCTCATCTTAGAGAAAATCAGGCTAGAAAAAGGAAGGAACTTTTTAAAGCTTAATTTGTGGGTACACATGTAAGCCACTGGAATCTAGGAATTTTCCAAAGAATATCCAAGTAGAGTTGACACTTTTGTAGGCAAAGTTAAACAATGCTTTTCGCATTTAGCGAAGTTTGAGTTTTTTCTTGCTTATTAGCTGCATGCTTTTAAGAAAAAAAAAAGTACCATAAATAATAGAAAATAACATTATGAATAAATACCATGTGAAACCAGTGATGGAATCACTGCAAACTCGAATGGTCATAACTGGTAGTAGTCAAGGCAATATTTTTCAGGTAAAGTTGCTCTAAACTGATTGTGCTTCTCTGAAAAGATCTCTCTGCCATGTTTATTCATGCTTGATAAATCTACTGTTAAACTTTCCATTCATTTTGTTTAGTGATCTTTTGTTTCAGATGCTACGCAAGCCATCTTGCTTTCTGGTAAAATTCTGCTGGTTTAAGGCTGTTTGAAGAGTAAAATATGGGAAATACCAGTGTTGCACTGATATTTTTTTGAAAAGCAGGAAAAACTCTGCTAGAATTCAGAAGATTTTACATAAAACGTAGAATGCTTAAGGTTGGAAGGGACATCCAGTCCAACCCCCCTGCTCAAGCAGGGTCACGTAGAGCATGGGACACAGGACTGCATCCAGGTGGGTTTTGAAGATCTCCTGAGAAGGAGATTCCGCAACATCTCTGGGCACCCTATTCCACTGCTCACTGTCAAGAAATTTTCGCTTAAGTTCCTGTGGACCTTTTGATGCTACAGTTTGTGGCCATTACCTCTAGTTCTGTCGGTGGCCACCACTGAAAAGAGGCCAGCACCATCCTCCTCACTGCCTCCCTTGAGGTACTTATAGACACTGATCAGATCCCCTCTCAGCCTTCTCTTCCCCAGGCTGAACAGGCCCAGCTCCCTCAGCCTCTCCTCATAGGGCAGATGTTCCAGGCCCCTGATCATCCTTGTAGCCCTGCGCTGGACTCTCTCCAGCAGCTCCACATCCCTCTTGTACTGGGGAGCCCAGAACTGGACACAATACTCCAGATGCGGCCTCACCAGGGCTGAGTAGAGGGGCAGGATCACCTCCCTCGACCTGCTGGAGACGCTCTTCTTAATGCACCCCAGGATCCCATTGGCCTTCTTGGCCATGGGGGCACACTGCTGCCTCATGGTCAACTTGTCGTCCACCATGACACCCAGGTCCCTCTCTGCAGAGCTGCTCTCCAGAAGGTCAGTCCCCAGCCTGTACTAAGAATAACCACAAGTGATTTTTGGATGGAGTCCTTGGGCCAAGGTAAATGCCAAATTGTATATGAATTAGGAAGTACTTGAATTTGGTGGATACTGTGAATGTTCTGCCACATCCATTAAAAAAGTCAGCTTTGGCATGCAAAGCTAAAAGTGAATTTGATGCCAAGTGCATGCTGTTTTTCATGAAAATGCAGTTGCTGCAAACTGCTGAAGAGGATTGGAAAGGGATGCAAACTGCTGTAACAGATGCTAAGCTACTCTTGTGCCTGACCATTTGGTCATGGCTATTTTAGGAAAATGGAGAAGGAAAATTCTTCCTAAAAACAGCAAACAGGTAGAATTGGAGAGAGTCCATCCAGTTTATAAAATGCAACTGAAAGAGGAATGTTTAATACTTCCTACTGGGACTTTCTGTGAATTTACTTTAGAATCTCTTGCTTCACTTTTTGGAAGGCGTAACATCTTGCAGACGAGGATGGTGTAATTGCTGTCTTTGGTGGGACAGGTGTGACTCATGACACTCCACCCTTGGCTGTTGGGAATGTGAACTAGGGATTTGGAACAAAACAGTTCTGCGAGAAAGAGTCCTGGGAAACTGGCTGCTTTAGGGACTCAATATTCATAGCTTTTTATTAAATCAGAATACAAGAGGGATTTTATTTTTAATTTGTTAGTATCAGATGTCTGCAAGTACACAAACTGAGATAAGGCTTAGCTTGTAATATCACAAAACGTACACTTTGTGAAAGCAGTTTCTTGAATGTACTTTAACTACAGAACAGAGAAGTCTCTCCCCAGTACTGGCACAAAGATTGTTCAGTATTTTTGTGTATAGTTTTTAGGTTGTAAAAATAAACTAACATGCAGCCAGATGTACTGCTGCTTTATGACATTCTTAATGGTTCCTCCTGCTAAACAAAAATATTCTGGAAACAATTAAAAAAAGCCAGAGTTACACAGAGAATTTTATTATCTACTTGAAGCTGTAGTATCTGTAAATTGGTAACTCTCAATTTAGGGATAACTAAAGTACTTAAGCAGCAAGAGTATGTAAGTTTAAATAAACCATTGCAACAACTTGAGGAGTTTTGGCAGACTGTATAAACTATTGTTCTGCCTTCAGATTTTTATTTAAAAGAACGTGAGGCGATGTCAGGGGGATTTGCACAGCTTGCACTGTAAGGGCTCATGCCTGCATGGTTCAGTAAGTCCAGCTGTAGAACAGAACTTGCGTCACATGCCTGTGTCCATGTCTCTTCCCGGGCACCTTTCAGGAACTACTGTTAGTAACAATCTGATGGAGTGTTTTAGAAATTTCCATTAATGTTCTAGATTTGCTAGGCATTTCTTGGGCACAAGTTCCATGTGTGTGGCCATGTGGAGTTAGCTGCTGCTCTTGTACTACGTTCTTCCAGCATTCCCTCATGAAAATGAGGTCACTGTGGTTATGGGAGCAAGCCAACATTCATCTGCAATTGTCTCATCTCCCTGCTGTTGCTCTAGTCCCTTCAGCTGGTTTGGATCCTCAACCTCACTTTAAAAAAAAAATGTTGAAATACAGCTGTAACTGATTAGGAATAAAAGGTTTCCTAAACTCATACAGTGTAAGCAATCTAGTTTGCTTACTTGCAAGTCTTAAAGTCTTACAGTGCAGAATTTACCCTCTGTGAGTTCATAAGAAAGCACCTTGGGGGTGAAAGGATAGTGAAAAGTGGCCCAGTGAGATGACAATAAAACTGAGTAATCTGAAGTTATAAACCTTGATTCTTTTTGTTCTTGGAAAATTGTGGTTGGATGGCAGTATTTTACTGTTCCAGTCTTTATCACTGGTGTGGAGGCGGGGAAGAGGTGGCAAGAGGTGGTTTGTATTTGGCTTAAGTTTGTTGTAATGCTCTGGTCATAGACCTGAGACTTCTGAGCAAGACATTTGGGTTGAAGAGTCTCTGAGGTTTTTGCAAAGAAAGTGCAGGTTCGAAGCTCCTGTTCATGTGTCAAAAGGATGCAGGTGGTAATGTTACCCCTAGTTCTGTTGTGCCCAATTGCAGGATAGAGTGCGTGTGTTTGTTTTTCCCCATTCATTAATTTTCTGTCCTTTCACAAAGGGCATACCTATTTCCTCTTCCTCTCCAAGTACGCATAACGTACAAGGCAGGAAAAAAAGATCAAATGGGTCTTTCCAGTTGCAGCAATCCTATTGTAAATATTTGGACAATAATCAGGATATACCTTGATAACATAAAACATACAAAAAATATTACAAACTATGTAGTAGTGTACTAGCAGGGAATTAAAGGTGAATATTCTTGACCTTAGAAACTTATACATTCATTCAACCTCATCTTCTTTGTTTTTCTTTTTAATTGACTGTAAAAAGTTGTCTGTAATCCAGTTATGCAGAAATAACTTTAGCCTGTGACTGACAATCTTTTTCAGATAACATCTTGCTGTTCAGCAAAAGTGAAAAGGGAATGAGATCAAATTGCTTTATATTCTAAAGCAGTTGTTTGGGCACATCTGTGCAACTCTTAAAAACAATAAGCAACAACACCAGAAGGGCGTGGGCTCTCTTGCTTATTGAAGCCTGCTAAGGATTATTTGAAACAGGTGTTGAGAATTTTGTAACACATTGCTGCAAAACCATTAGCCTTGAATTATGGCTCTTAATCTGAAACAAAACATCATCAGAAAGCAGATTGTCTTGAGATTCGTGAAGGAGAGTGAACAAACTACAACATCAAATGGCACAGGGCGCTCAGGTGTATGTGCACAGTGACATAGAGGTGTGATTGTAGCTTCTGAAGATGTGTGAGGTTGAAGCCGTTTGGATTCCTTTCAAACAGCAGTGTGGGTATGATAGTGTTGCCTTCAACATACAGTGCCCGGCCTTCAGGGGCAGATTCCCATGTGGTCTCAAGTGTATTTGCTCTGCGTGCACAGCTAGCTTAGGGAGACATTAAGTGTGCATGCACAGGGGGCCGTTGTTCTGTGGCTTGCAGGCACGTGTACCTGTAGTGTTCTCTGTGTTGAGGTCTCAGAATGCTGTAAAAGTACTTTTTAAAGTAAAATAGTTGTTGAACAACAGCTGGCACCCGAAGTGTGAAATCATGCAGTGCTTTAGACCTCAGTGTGTGTCCTAAGTGTCTGCCAGTGACCTTTCTGGGCAGGTCTCTTGATGTAGAATCAGGCATTCATCCAAAAAATGGTTATGGGTCAAGTCCAGAGAGTGCTGCCACAGAGCATACTTTTCAAATGCCCCAAGATACTGAGAGTGCTCTAAACTGAGGAAACAATATTAGGGCTAGCTAGACCAAGCTGTGTTGAGTTTTAACTGGAAAAGTTTTGCAATGAGAACTGAAAGGAGTGTGGTGAAACTGATTATAGTTTGTGTGCAACAGGCATTGTTTTATGATCACTGCGGCCTCTCATACATTTGCAGAGGTATTTTAGATTTTAAAATGTGGGACTAATTGAAGAGAAGACTGACGTATAAATGAAAAAATGAATTACCTTCAGACCAAAAAAATGCGACTCTTTCTTTGAGTACGCAGTAATTGTTTTTGTCTGAAGCTAATTATGCTGGCTTGTGTTGTGGTTAATAATTAACTTATTCATAGAACATTAACTCATGCTTATATGCCTTTGTTACTCTGCTTTAATTCCTGCTATTCATGATTTAGTTCTCACAGTTTCTTAAGCATGTATTGCATAGCACCTTGCTTTGATCTAAATCTTAGTTTTAACCAGTTGACTTGCATTTTTGTTTAATAATAGCCAGTAACTGGTTTTGATATAAAGTCTAGCTTTCTTTACACTGGAGCAAATGTAAAGCTTAGAAGAGCATAGTAGTTCCTAAGTAAATTGCAATTTCAGCTTGTCAAGCAAGATGATTGATTTTTATTATTATTATTTTTGCATCGTCCTGATCACGTCACCTCTGCCACTTTGAGGAAAGACTTCAGTCAGTGTTACATATATGTATGGCACATACTCACTGCTAATTTGCCTGGCAAACCCAGTCACACCTTAGGCTAAATGCTAAAGGTTTCTGCATGAAATACTCGTTGCTGCATAGTGCTCACATAGCACACTTAAATTACAAATGCCCCTCCCGGATGCTGATCCCCAGATTGCCTTGAAATCCAGACAGCTCCATTCTCACACTGCTTCTTATCCACTTTTCTGCTGAAACTGCAGCAAAATGAACTTCTGCACTTAATGTTTAACAAAATGAGGACTGTTTGCTCACTTACCAGAGGGCCTCTGCACCTGTATAAACTGTTGTTTTTCTCATGGACACCCTACTGTGACAATAATCAAGGTAGAGGTAAAATTTATTTTTCTGAGTCAAATCTGCAAGTGGATCAAAGGATGAAAAATGTTTACAAACATTCTCAGGCAAGCAAATACTCATTTACTTATCTTTTTTTCCCAGTGCTTTGAACTCTTCATGTGGAGACAGGAGGGTAAAGCCCTATTTTTTTAAGGTCATCAGCTTTAGCTAAAATTCTCTATGGCCAAAATTATTTTGGTAGAACCAGCTTGACAAATAACAGTCAGAAACCAGATAATTGGGGCTTTTTATTTCCCAGTCACTGTAGCACTTTGATGCTGTACTCCCCTCTCTGCTCTCTTCCTTTTGAGAAGGGAAATGGAAGCTTCCTTGTCCCTGGGAGAATTTGGATGCACATGCACATATGTATATACATGCCTATGTACACTTGCTCCACACACTGTCCTACAGCAGGCTCAAGCTGAGAGACAGACCTGGACTGGTTATTGCCCCTCTGCCTCGAGGTCGAGGCAGAGAGGCTGCCTGGGCAGGTTAAGAATGGTCCGTTCGAGTGTGACGACAAAGGAGCGTGTATCCTTCCTGTGCGCATCCTCACTTACACATGTTTGAAAGAAGGCCCCGAGGTCCACTTACTGTTCAGTTGCATGGTCATCTGTAATAATAAAAACCTGTTAATAAAGAAACTGAAGGCAGACAGGCACGAGCTGCCACTAGCAGTTGTTAGGGATGTAGCGCAGGGGAAATCACTTTTTGGTTAAGGATACAAATCCCACTCCATTGGATGAACAGGGCCCTGTTACTGCTTGTGAACTGTATCAGGTTGCCCTGATTACAAGTCTGAAATAAGTGCCACGGAGTGGGGTATTTCAAAGGATTTTATTTTTGCCTTTGTGCTTTCTTCCAGGGAGGAAGATGAGTATTCAGAGCTGCGGTCAGAGCTCAGCCAAAGCCAGCATGAGGTCAACGACGACTCACGCAGCATGGACCAGAATTCTGTTTCGGTACCGGAGAACCAGTCCACTGTGGTCACTGCAGACGTGGGTGGGTTATGTTTCGTAGTAGACATGTTTCTTTTTAGTAGTAGAAAGACAGTCTATTCTTTGAAATGCCAGTCAAACATTTGGTTTGTGGAAGAAGGGGTGCGTGGAGTTACACACATCCTTTATGTATATACACCAGTGAAGTAGTCTAACCCCTCGAAAAGAATTGTGGACTGTGTAGAAGTTTGGGAAAATGCCTGTAGAGTGGAACTATCTGTCTAGTTTTTCTGCAGCCTCAATTTAACAAGATGTTTTCAGTTTTTGAGAATTGAGTACTCTTTTAAAGTAGTGTATAAGTGTATAGAGATTTTGTATAGACATATAATTAGATTTAGACCAGGATGAATCGGATGTGAGCGATTCAAAGGGTCTCAAGAAAAGACCACCTCCAAACTGTCTATGAGTGATATGTTGTGGTTAAGAACTAAGAGGGCAGGTATTTTTTTCTATGGAATTTCATCTGTTAATTGTGCCATGCAGGCACCAATTACTGATCATTTGAAGAATCTACAAGTATACAAAAAAGTTATGGTAAGACAAAAATGCATGTGATTGTATTATAAGCCTGAGAAGATATTAGGCCTTGAATATGATAACCTTGTAACTGCCTGGGCACAATTGCAACCACGATTAACAGACCTGTGGAGTAATCCTCTCTGTGACCAAGTTCCAGAATTCTCTTTAGAATATTATTTCTCTTAATTTGTATTTAAAAACAAATAGTTTGTCTTCCTTTTCTTCTGTAAGTAAACTACGTGCATGGTAAACTACAGACACCGTACACAAGCAGTGTTTTAAGAAATTGCTGAAACAGCTGCCTTAATTCCTGTTGCAGAACCTGTGGTCCTTAAATATTACATCATTAATTTGATACGAAACTTTGGTTATAATGCAGCATGTAATACTTGCTACCTTGCATTTGATAAACTACATTGAAACAGTCTCTACAAATTTAGAGTGGTCTACTTCAATAGTGAATTTTTTTTTTGCTATTTTTTTTTCCAAGACACCACTTCCTGGAAGAATTGTACTAACAACAGACTGATCCTTGGGCATAGCGTTTGCTGCCTTAATAACTCAGAAATAACTTAGTATACATAATATACTAACTTACAGATAATAACTTCCATATAATATAAAAACGTAGAAAATATGTTACTATTGTAAGAAAATAAGTGACACCATCTCCAGATCTACATTTGCCCATAAGTGCAAGACCTACTATAGTACACTCACGTTTCAGTGACTTGAATTTCTAGAAACAATGAAAGAGCAAAATTTTTAGTAATATCCCATTTTTTAGTTAGATATCCCATCCTTGGAGTTCAAATAATTATTAAATATTTAACAACAGGTTATATGTAGTTAACATATTTTGGTAGAGTTTTTATATTCTTTAAAACTGAACACTTTTGCATTCAAAAGTAGATGTTTAATGTTAAGTTTGTAGTTGAATAGAGAGTAATGTGAGTTTTTTTTTTTTCTTTGACAAAGAATTTCAGTCTAATTTACTTCTCAGCATTTATTTCGTGGTTTAAGCTTTGATTTTCTTCCTCCTGGGATGGAACCGAAGCAGGGTTTGCATGCATTAACAATAAGTTGTCATTTTAAGTTTCTACTAACACTGAGAAACATGAAAATATGATGAAATATAGCAACACTAAATAAAAAAGAATGTTAGCCCTAGGGCTTCCTTCATATATCCATGTTTGCCTTCTGCATATAGTCTCTGTTTTTTTTCTTTTTTTTTCTTCTTTTTTTTTAATATTCCTTTGAAAGTAAATCCTTGTGGGTATATGTATTTTATTTTTATTCACATATATAAATACAAAATCTCTGTATAACCTGGTAAATAATCATGACCTAATAACAGTATATATAGTCTTGCTTAGTGAACTAATTAAATGGGCATCGGTAACTTGGGAAATTTCTGAGAAAGTTCTCTGAGAGAAATGTGTGCTCTAATATTATTGTAAACCCTTATTTTTCAGAGGCAAAATGATAATGCAGGGCCTGTACTCCTAGGAACTTAGTATATGTGGTCTTGTGTGAAGGTTGTTTGTTAAAAAGGGCAAAATTTGTATTATATAAGATCTTACAGAGATCAAGGAATTAGAGGATTTTTAATCATAAAAAAATAAACTTATGGGGGGTGTATAACATTGTCAAGGAATGTTTTTTATGTTAGCATTATAGCAGGCATGTGATTATTAGTCAGGAGCTACATTCAGGAGTAATCTATTGTATGAGTGTTGCCCATTCACATTGGTTACATAATACTGTCTTCATTTTTTATATATAAAAAATATATACATATATAAAAATATATATGTGTGTGTATATATGTGTCTGTGTACAAATATATATATGTATGTGTGTATATATATATTTTGTCAGCAGTAGTTTTATATTTATGACCACTGGCTTGCGGAGATAGATTTGTGATACTGAGTTTACAGTTGTTTACTTTCTGGCCACCTTTCTTCTTCATTGTCTACCTTTTTCAGTCTTCTCCAGAACTGAGTTTTTTTAAGGTTGTCTAAAATAATCTGTTGTCTCATGCTTGTGAAGTCCAGTGCAGGTCAGGCCAGGCTCTTTTACACCATCTTGAAAAGCTCAGCTCTGAGGGCCGTATTTGGAAATTCTACTGTAGTGAAACCCTTGGAGCAGCAGTGCAGAATAACATTCCTGCAGCAGGAGTGCCTGTCACTCTTTTTAGTAAGGTAGAGAAACTGCTGTCACTTGATGCACCACTTGTGTGCTGTGCAGTAAGCAGTTAATGCAAAAGTCCTCTTGATTAGTAACCTAGAGATAAATAGTAACTAATGTGTTTTAGAGACAACAAAAAAGTGTGTTCTACCATGTGCCTGTCTTAGGAATTACTGCTGTGTAACCAAATGTGAACTTAAGAATGCCTTTACATGACATACCTTTAAAAGAAAAAGTATTTAGCAGTTCTGCAAGAATTCCTTCCCAGGTTGGATTTTGTTGATTGAGTGAGTCACTCTGTACCCATCAAATATGCGTTCTTTTTCTTTTGTAGATAACTGTAGTGACTTGAATTCAGAACTGCAAAGAGTGCTGACAGGTCTGGAAAATGTTGTCTGTGGGAGGAAGAAGAGCAGCTGCAGTTTATCTGTAGCAGAAGTGGATAGACATATTGAACAACTCACCACTGCCAGCGAACATTGTGATCTAGCCATTAAGGTATTGATAACGTTAATTACTAAATGCAGCGAGTACCTTGCATGAGCTGTGATGATATTCTGCAGAAATTGTGCATTATTTCCAAACATGTCAAAGTACTTTGCTAAAAAAGAAAGGAAAAAAAATCATAGCTCATAGTATCTGTTTAATAGGAGGTCTTATATCTGTTAACACATTAAATTTTCCAGGGCACAGGAGGAACTACTAATAGATTTTTTTTTTGGTCTCAAAACAGAGATGTTTTTCTCATTATCACTTCAGAGATGAGAGAAACTGGAGCGGTTAATTTACTTTCTGAAGGTTATCCAATAAATGGATTGTCACTTGCTCAAGGTCACACAGCTAGTCAGAGACTGGTAAATGAAACTACAATATGTAATGCTTTCTAAAGTTTGAGGGTAAATGCTATTAACTACATGTAAATTTTGGTTTTGTTGTCTTCTATTAAAGCTACTGCTTAATCTATCACTCCAGGTGTTTTTTTTTTTTTTTAATTTTAACAAGATTAACCAGCCACAGAAACAAGTAATTCAGCCAATACATGCATGTCTTTGTTTTATTGTGGGTGTAAACAGAACAGTAAAAGGGAAGGCTGGTAAGACATGAGACGAAGAAGTCGTAATTCAAAACCTTAAAGCAAGGGCATAGTAAAGTGGCTTAGTAAAGAAAGGGAAGCAGGAACAAGTTTTATTTGTGTCAGATGGAAAAGGAACAGTGACTTGTTTATCTAAGAACAAGTATTTTGACACTTGGCTCTTGAAGTGATGAGGTCTGGACCATTCTGAACTGCTCAGTCCTTTGGCATACTATAGGGAAAGGTCAGCTCTGATCCTGGTGATGCCCCAAAATATGATTGCCTCTGAAAAGCTTATCACTGGATGATAGGTTGGCAATGTATCTATATAAGACAGAGAGACTCCTGAGTTTCTTCCATTTTCTGGTGCTTTAGGATTACAGATTCCCAGTGCTCAGTGTTCACAGAGGAGATTGTGAATCTTGGAAAACGGAGATTGGTCTGTGTATAATCCACAAAAATCTCTGAAGTGAGAGGATATGAGAACTGTTGCAGCCAGTAGATCCAGTGATATCACAAAGTAGCTACCACAGGCTTAATTCTCGAGCTTTTTGTTTGTTTTAACCCCACTGTTTTCTGTTGCTTCCAAGTAACT
This sequence comes from Tinamus guttatus, assembly GCF_059628265.1. Lineage (NCBI taxonomy): Eukaryota > Metazoa > Chordata > Aves > Tinamiformes > Tinamidae > Tinamus > Tinamus guttatus. Next base: position 115,669 of record NW_028288838.1, read on the forward strand.
ACAATCCAGGTTTTATCAGTGTAAGTAGCTGTCAGCAGCTTTACCCCAATGCAAGATACAGCCCTTCCTTTGGTGTGATCTTTCCATGCACAGTTATTTGTGGACTGTGGAAAGGGGAGGCTTTCCCACCGCTTATGCGGTAGAGCCTGGGATTGTTTGCATTGGACAAGTGATAGCACATGGAGGATATTAGCCTTTCAAGAAGATAAGGAAACTCTGTGACGTGCTCAGATTACAAGTTGAAGTGTGTCACCAAGGTGTTTAATGTAGCAAAAACATGCAGACCTCCTCTGCAATTCCACCTATTTTGCTGCAGGTTGTTTCTGCTTTCCTGCTTCTGCGGCATGAGAACTGAGTTCTTTAAAATGCATAAAATCTTGTATGGAATCTGACATGTTCTGGTATCTTTTGTTTTTACTGTTGATGATTTTCTTCATTGGTGAACAAAGGACTAGTGTTTTGGATATTTTGGATCCTCCTGCTTTGATGGTTAGATTTTATTGTTGTTTTTAATGTAGTTTCTGGTAAATTTGTTGCTGATTTTTGTACAAATCAAGTGACTGTAGCCCGCTCAAGTGTTTCTGTCCTGCAATTAAAAAAGAATAGTGAAATGATATGAGTGTCTCGATAAACTGCAAGGAAACAAAACTTCCCTTTGTTTAAGAAAATTTACGTAGAATTGACTGGTTAACGCTTAGGATATATAAAGAATAGCTGTTAAACCCAGTAACTGGTGCTTAACAATAGCAGACTCTAAAGATGAAAAAAGCTGTATAAACTGCTCATCATTAACCATTAACCCAATGCTAGAACATGAGGAAAGTTTCACTGGGTCACATCGAAGCCTGTCTGTGTTGTGGCAGATGCCAGTGGAAAGACCGTACTGATCAGGATGGTCTTCCTCCTTATGTGCTTCGAGCAAGATGTGGGTTGGGAACTTCTTGAGCCAGAGGTGCTATCTTTTGTGCTTAACAGTCTTGAATGAAGTTTCCTTCTGTGATAGTATCTAACCTTTTTATCCACCTATTTTTTTTCTTATCCATAATATCTGGAAACAATAGATTCTGCCATTGACTTGTGTCATATGAAAAAGTACTGTTTTTTTTTTTCTTTTAAAAGTCATCCTTTATGAGTTCATATTTCATTACGAAATGTTTCATGAAATATTTGTGATACAACATTAAACGTTCTGAAATGTCTGTGATACAACACCTTAGTAAAGGGATTGAGGCAGGGAGTATGTGTAACAGACAGTGTCAGAGACAAGACTGGAATTACCATGGTAAAATATCTAACCCTGTGCTTAGAACTTTGCAGGTTAGTCCTATAATCTGTGAAATTACACTAGGATTTATTTGCTGTGCAGCAGCTTGCCCCAAATAACTGCACTGTGCCACTGCTTTGAAGAAAAAAAAAATCCGCCTATGATACTTTCTGCATTATTCCCATGGTGGATGTAGCATACTGGTCCTGAAACCAGGGAGCTGTAGAAGTATTTTAGTCAGCAAAAGGATCACATTCAAAATGTGGGAGCATAGGAGCAGAAAATCTCTTCAGCTTTGTCGAGGACCATAGGCAGCCACTAGTGTGACTGTCAGACCCATGCTGGTGCTGTCGCTGTCTGAAGTTTGTGTTTTTGTGGGCAAATAATAGCAATGGAGGGTCTGGAGAAACAGCAGCAACCTCTCTGTCCTCCATTAAAACTCTGTAGCCTTGAACTCCTGCTGCTGTCTCCTCATGAGTTTTCCTTGTTCAGTTACTGCTCCAGCCTTGTCATTCCTGGCAGCACTGTGAGGAGGAGCAGAGCCCTCGAAAATGGAAAGACTGAAAAAATAGTAACAGTGGGCAGGAATAGGGGAAAAAGTGGCAGCTGCTGAACTTGGCATTGGCAGAGGGAACGGCAAGGGGAACAGCAGGGCCCTGTGTGGGAGGGGTTTGGGGCAGGAAAGAGAGAGGAGGAAACAGCAAAAAAGCAGCAGTTTTAAAAATAAAACTGGCATCAAAAGTTCCCACCTTAAAGAGAATCATTCTGTCACTACAGAGCTTTTCTTTACTTTTCAAGATTAATGTCCCATGTGCATATCCAGCACTTGAACTCTTCCTCATGTTGAAATAACCTTATCTTCTGTATATGATTGTTTGAGACCTGTAGTCTCATGTCTGCTAAGCATGAGTCTCTTACTATGCTGCAAATCTGATAAATAGTATTAATTTATTCATAATAAATAATGACAGTTTTGCACAAAATGTGAAACACTTGCGAACAAAGTGGAAGTTGATCGATACTTCACTCTGAGCTACTGCATTCAGAAGATTTCTTGCAGGGAAAAACAGGCTTGTATTTTCAAAGTGGCTTGATCTGGCATTTACAGCTATTCTGTAGTTGGTCTTTTTATTTCCTCCCAAGTGCTCTTAGCTAATCTAATCTAATTTAAGTAGATCTCTATTTAATCTCTAATAATCTCTAATATATATTACAATTTAAGTCTTTTTGGGGGAAAAAAGACAAAAAGATTATTTTAAGCCTTGCAATATGAACTATTCGCATCGCATATCAAATTTTAAAGTATGAGCTTTAGTTATAGCTTGCTTTTGGAATATCCAATGAAGTGAAACTTTCCGTTTTGCCAGTTCCATCACATGTCCGTTAGTCTTCTGCCTTTCTTGATTTTATTTTAAGGTGGGCTACTTTAAGAGAGATTCAAAAGCCTATTAGCAACAGTCAGGGTTTTTGCTTCATATAAAGATCTTTGCATAAATTACAACGTTTAGCACAGGTGCAATGTTATGCTACTATGCACTATGTTAACTGCATAGTAGTTAACACTACACGGCGAGTGTTACGCTGCATTTTAACCTGTTGGAATGGCCAGCCCCACTGCAGGTCTAGCCATGAGAGTGCCTGTCCCTGTGCTGGCAGGGTGGGTGTGTGTGCAGGTTTGTGGGGTTCAGTTCCACCCAGTGGAAGTTGTTTCACCCTCCTCTGTGCTGGGTGGTGCCTGCAAGGCAGAGTTCTGAGCAAGGGAAGGGGCGGCAAAATGCTGGAAGGCAGCAAGGCCCAGAGAAACCTAAACTTCTTTTTTTTTTGAAGGCACTAGAAAGGCTATAACATAATTCATGACAATGTCAGCCCGGTGCATTTTCTTCCTTTTATTTCCATGTCCTCTGTAGGTAATATTATGTCCTTGAGGCCATAGAGAAGAAGGGAGTCATCATCTTTGCCTTTCCCAGTCTTTTCCTTGTCCTTTTTGTGAAGTTGGACCAGCATGAAGGAAGGTCCCATGCCCGCATGTACAGACAGATGCCAGGCTTGGGCTGCTGCTTTCTGTCTGTTACCCAGCAGGGAAATGACATTGCTGCCTATGGCAAGGAGTCATTATTTTAAAGTGCTTTGAGAAGAACTTACTGAGATTACTGTCATTAATCATGTTTATTGAAAGAAAGAGAGATGGCTTGTATACAAAAGATCACTATGCTTTTTTGTTAGATGGTATGAAAATAATTAATAAAATGGTTGACTGTAATTTTGGACAAAAGAAGCAAAGTAATAGGGATGCGGGGGAGGTCTATATATAATGCCGTATTTGCCCTTTATACCTTTCTGTGCTGTGTACCATTAGTCTTACTTAATCACCTTACTTTGTTTTGTGATGACTGTGTTTTTGCAGACAGTAGAAGAAATTGAGGGCGTACTAGGACGGGACCTTTATCCAAATCTATCTGAGGAGAGATCTCGATGGGAGAAGGAGCTAGCTGGCTTGCGGGAAGAGAACGAGAGCCTCACGGCCATGCTGTGTAGCAAAGAGGAAGAGCTGAACAGGACCAAGGCCACCATGAATGCCATTCGTGAAGAAAGGGACAGGTTGCGCAGAAGGGTAAGGCCTGCCAACCATCTCAGCACTGCATGGAAAAGCACATCTTCTAGTCCATGTAATTTTGCCACTAGAAGAAGTTTCTCTTTCATCTCTCTTCATGTACTGGTTTTAAGGTTTTTGATTTTAAATCCAAGCTATATGAATTACAGAGCTAGGACAAAACGGAACATAACTGAAAAAGGGTATATGATGAACAGCCAAGATGTATGACAGTCTTCTGTCAGAGATCATGTGTTAACAGAAAGCCTGATAATTCATCTCCAAGGAAGCACATGTAACTTGTCAATAGAGAAAGCAGCTGTTCATTTAGTGAATTTTATGATGATTTTTTTTCTCCTTTCCTCCAAACCAGAAATATGTCTTTGTTTTTGAAGAGAATTCAATTTGTGATTAGGAGAAAGAAAATAAACAGGACTCCTGTCCTGTAATACTTCTCAGAACTGAACAATGAGTAGCCTCAGTCATGTCCAATTTCCCTGTCTCCATTTTTTGACTGTCAGATTAATGCCTTGTGTCTTGTATGGACTCTGAAATTGTTATAGAATGGAAATTGTTGCAGAGAACAGGAGAGCTAAAGAGAATATGAGCTCTATCCCTGTTACCTTTTAAATTAGTTAACCCTGTCTGTTAAATCTGTAGTGTTTTAGATACATATCAACTACTTCCAGTTTTAAAGTTTGACTGTTTCAAATTTGTGCTCAGCTTGTGTGACAGTTTAGAAAACCATGTATTTTGAAAAATTTGATAGTGTTACCCTTTAACTAACGACAGCAGAGCAACTTTTTAGGCAAGGTCTGTCTTTCTAGAAGAGCATTATTCTTTAGCAGCTGAATCATTTTAGGAGGAAGTTGTACTGTTCGTGACAGCTAATCTTCTGATATCAAGCTACAAATTATTTTAGCAGAGCTCTATAGCCTCCTTTAACCCTAAAAGAAATGCAGGAAGAATTGAGATCTGCCTTAATCTAAAATATGATCACTTCTGGCTTTTCTTTTTTAGTGTTTCGTTCAATTTGAATTGACAGCAGAAGATGTAGAAGATGTTCAGAGAAATCGGCATCATATTTGGAGACGTGACCAAAAGAGATTGTCATGTTTAACATGAAAAATTAAAAAAAAAAAAAAAAAAAAAAGAAGCGTTGCAAATTAATTTCTCCTTATGAGTACCAGAGAAAGCAAATGAAAACAGGCGATAGTGGCTGTTCAAGATTATGGACAAAATTGGATATATATATATATATATATATATATACTGCTTATTACCACATTAGATTCAAAATTAGCCTGTTAAGTTTCTAAGTCAGAGGATTGCAGTTTCAAAATATCAATAAAGCATGGTATTAACGCCTAGCTACTTTTAAAATGGAGCTTAAAATATTTAAAAATACTTTTGAGTGCTCTAATGTAGAGATGTCTATCAATCAAACCCAGAATTGTTATATTAAGACTGTATCTCAAGGAGAGCAAAAAAAAAAAAAAAAAAACCCACACACCACAACCTCCAAAAACCAGTTCATTTTAATTGGACCAGCTAATACAGCTGCAGTATTTCTAGAACTAGTGGTAGTATCCCTACAAAATTATTGTTTTGTCTCATTGGTAGTGATAGTGGAAGATTGGGTTAGGTAATTAAAAATGCCATCTAGTCCTGTGTATGTGAATGATGCATGCATTGGTGAGTTTGCACTGGAATTTCCACTGGATTTCCCAGTGGAAGCATTTGTGGAGCCACCCAGGTGCTGGCTGTGATATGAAATATACTTAAAATTTCCTTACTGCAGGCAGGGAGTGAGAACAGTGTTGTTTATTATGTTTCTCTAGTAGTTGTAGGCCTGTTTGGAGCTGCTAGCAGGGATGCTGCATGTGTTACTGATGTGCCTCCATTCTGGAAGCAACTCTGGTAAAAAACAGAATTGAGATAAACTTGTTTCATATCAGTGACTGGAAGGGCTGCCAAATGAGAGCAGCAGTCTGACCTTACTGACTTGGATTTTGTTCAGACCAGTGACCCTGGAGATGACAGGTCTTAAATTGCTCTGTGAAGACTGTGAGCTCTCCTACAAAACAAGGCAGTTATGTAATGTCTGTTCACTCCTTTTTAATTAAGGAAACTCCTTTGATAGAATGGAAAGATGTGTCTTGCTATAACCTGCTGATGAGTGAATGACTAATGTTGGACTGGCACAGAGCATAACAGTATAACATAGGCTATATTGAGGCACCACTGACATTTTTTTCCATTTTAATTTGTAGAAAACTCATTGAAATACAGTTTTTAGTATCATCCTTAACTTGCAGAACAACTGGTTTATTTTCCCCACCAGAGAATACTTTGTAATTGTTGTATTGGAAACCACATTTGCATTTGAAATGTAGCTTTGTGTTCATACTTGCAACAAAATAAATGTTTCCTTTGACCTGTTTAATATTTTCTATATGCCACCTGAACTCAGAGTCACTTCAGATTATTTCCCTGGAGAGTAGAAAGAGATCCAACTAAAAATTCTTTGTTATTCTTAAATTAAATTCAGTAAGGAGAATAAGCTGAAGCTGACCGGATCAATACATGCCTTACTTCAGCCCAATGCCTGTAATCAAACAGAGTGCTCTTGGAGGGCTTTTTTCAGGCTTGTTAGAGATTTAATTTAATTAGATTTATTTAATGTGTTCAGTTAACAGAATGTGTTGCTTTCTAAACCAGTAGCTAAGTAACAACATGCATATGGAGTTTTGTTTCTCATGGGTCATTAGTAAATGAGGTTATCACTTATTTTTGCCTGCAATGTAGCTGCTAATTTCATAATAGAGGGGTTTATTTTACCTCTTCATGATATTGTAATATTAAAAATACTTTTTATTTAAGTCTGGGCTGGTCGATACCTTAGGAAACTGCTTACCAGTGTAAGCCTGGTAGCTTACACTGTAGCTGAGCGTACTTCTGAATCCACTAATGTAAATAAGATGCTGGAGAACTTCTGTAACAATGTATGTGATTAATATTAGAACCAGATTGGAATCAGAGCAGTATTATTTACAATTGTTAAATGTAACAGCACACTGCAGTTGTAGCAGAAAAAGTATTTGTGTTCTCAAATCAGGAGAGTCAGTCGAGCAACTCTGGTGTAGCGTATAAACTCCAGTATGACTGCCTAAGTAAAAGATGTTTGTTTGGTTTTTTAACTACTGCCCATGAAAGTTACCACCTTAGCAATACCTCAGTGCAGCCCGAAGCAGTGTGTTGGCATATGAAGTGTCAGTGCAAGCAATGTTCAGGTTTCCCCAGGGTTTTTCTGAAGATCATCATCTAAAATGAAAATGTCTGTGAAAGTCTGTTAAATCTGAAATTCTCTGCATAAGCCATATGTCCTAATAACAACTTGTGCAGTTAATCAAAAACTGATAGTTGTGATGATTTTTTTTTTAATCTGGTCCTAACTCAGCTTAATTTGCCAAACTGATCTGAAAAGCAGAACTATTTTAGCTATATTTTACTTAAGACCTCATTGAAATTGTAATCTCAGGTGGAGTGGAAAAGCATAGTTTTAGTATATGATCCTTATGGCTGCTCAGATTTCCCCCCACCCCGCTTCAAGAAATATAATTTTAGCATGAGGGCTGTCCTGAAATACAAATGCTTGTCATTCTTGCAAGCATTTGGAATGCACCCAGACCACAGAAGGGGTCAGATGCATTGCTCCCAGCTCGTCCTCAGCCCATGCTCTTCTCTCATGACACAAAGTTGGCATGAGCAGCTTGATTGTACTCCTTTCATCATCCTTCATGTTGGGGTCAGACAGAACTGCTCGAGATTGCAATGCTTGTTATGTAATCTTTGGAGATTATTGTAAATTTTAACAATTTAACACCTTGAGCTCTTCTGTCTCCTGTTTTTTTTGGTGTGCACGGGAGACCTGAGGTAGCAGCCAAAAGCTGTTTCCATTCCCCTTCTCCTTCAGCTCTGTAATATTTGCTTACACAGCAATATCTCAGTTTAGCTGCTAATGAACTAGAGTTCTGTTTCTGTTTTCAAGCTTGTATGCAAATGCTCAGTGATTAATCTGAAGTTAAATGAAGGAAAACCTGAGATAGGCTTACTACCCTCATTTGTGTTTGGCAAGCCTGGTCCACAATATTCTAGCTTGGTTTGAAGCTTCCAGAGGATCCACTCTTTGCCTCCAGTGTCATGTCCTTGCTTGTTGTGTCCTTTATTTTCCTTGCTTTGGCTCTTTTGTGGGGCTGCAGCACCCAAATCTTCTGGATGGGCCAGTAGGTAGCACTTTGTGTGGGACTTTTGTCTGTAAGGTGGCAAAAGACAGAGCACTTAGTATCGCTCAGAGAACTGTAGCTTTCTCTGATAAGCAAAAGCCCATGAACATAAGCCTTTGTAGCATGCCTCTTTTCCCATAGCCCCATGTGTGTTTGTGTGTTGTTCCCTTTTTCTGTCCCTCAAAATAGGGAGTTTGTTGTGGTGATTTTCTTTTTTAAGAGTATGTGAAGAGATTGTGTAGTTACGAGTACACGGGTGTAAAATACAGAGAAAAATGGATCCATATATTTTGTAAATTCGTGGTTATAGGTAACTTGAGTGTGTTCTGCTAAACACAGTGTGTTTTTTTGTAACACACCATCCATGATGCGTGTTAATGTTGTCCTTTATAAATCTCACACCCTTGTAATTTGTCTGGCCCTTCTTTCTTCTACACTGGTAGTCTTTTTACTTAGTTCTTAAGGCACCCACAATAAGCTATGCTTTTTTCTCCTTGTACTCCAGTTCTCAGTGTTCAAGGAAAAAATCAGAAATGCAGTGAAAAAGATTGGTCCATGTTGCTAAATATCAAATATTTTAAACAATGCTGTAAAGTAGATAGTTGGGGAATTTGGTTTAAGTTAAGTAGTAGTAATAAATGTGATTTCAATTTAACAAAAATCAGGGGGTTTTTGTTTGTTTGTCTTCCCAGTGTTAATGCAGCAGTAGAAGTCCTGTCTACACTTGTATGCCACATCTGCAAGCAGCAATATATATACATGGTTTATGTCAATTTTAGACTTGCAGTACAGCACTTCTGTTTTTAAGGCATTAGTGCAGCTGTGTCTCTGTTAGAAATCATATCCAAACAAAGGAACATCATATGAACAAAGGAGGCAGCAGCTGTGAATTTCTGGAAAATACGTGCTATGAATGTTCTTTACATTCATCTGCTCAGTTAAGTTTTAATTGAATTTTTGAATTGAATTTTAATTCAATTGCACTTAGAAAGATCTGAGGCAAATACCCACATCCTTATTTCAGTAAGTTGCATTACGCAGTGGGAAGCTGGTTTAGAGATTCTGTGTACTCCTCATTTTTGGAACCAAAGAGGATGATGGACTTCGTTTTGTTTAAGGTGAAGCACTCCTCCATGAATGGGAAAATGAGTGTGATTAGCCTTTTCGTGCTTTTGTTGTTGTTCCTTGCAACCTTATATTAGTAATGCATAATTGTGATGCTTTGTTTTGTAAAACTATTTAGGATCAGCACCTACAATGTGATATTTGTAAGTCTTCAGACAACTTGACCCTCATTTTTCATAAAATCTGAATTAGAAGCAACTTCCACTACTTCTTTGCAGAAGTAGAAGCAGACTGTAGGGGACTGTTGGGATCGTAAGATACTGCTCAGGGGAGAGGGAAGACTTCTAGCTTGAGCCCCAGCCTCACTGTAGTGCACTGAAGGGGTCTGTGTAACTTGTGCAGAGACATTCTGACTGCCACTTCCCCAAACACATCTCCAAAGCACTGACAGTCACTTACTGAACCAAGGAAGGCCCAAAGCTTTAATGCAATTTCTATGTTGGTGTTTTCTGAATGAGAGTTCAGCTTGCTTAAACAATTCTTTGCATAAATGCAATATATCTAGTTTAAGATCCCACTTTTTTCTATGAAACAAGTATCACAGTTGCATTTCATGCTATAAGGGAATATCAAGTGGGCTGAACTCTGTCCTCATTTCACTGGACTTTTGATAAAGTTTCCCAATTGCGTTCTGCAGTTTTTTAACAAAATCCACACTGAAACTTTCTTATTAAGTTAAACATTCTAACATTCAGGGAAACTGCCACTTTGAATGGTTTCCTCTCCTCTGTCTTCTCATGCTCTTTATTTGATACCACGGCAGTAGTTCTGTGAAGAAAATCAGCTCTGTGACTTTCCCCTGTGGCATAACCATGGTGTTAAGCAGACAATTTATTCTTTGTTTATTAAGAATAATTCCAAGGTAAACACTAACTGCATGGTTAGTAATTTATTTTGGCTCCCGGTGGCCTTTTTTCCCCACTCTGGTCCTGGAGCTCATTTGACATAAAATCTCTTAAGTATTTGATGTGTTATGAGAACAGTGCAGTGATCTGCAATGCTTGGTTACAGAGACCTTCTGCAAACTTAGTTGGATACCTTCTTGTCCATACATTATTGGCTTTTTGGTACCTCTACTTAACTGTAGTTTTGAAAGCATGATTAAAATTTCAATGTATTTGACCTTTAATTAGGGTGAAGTCATCCTGTGTTTTTTTTTTTTTCTTTGTCAAGTATTTCTTCAGGATTAGAGCTTTTAATGGAGAATAGTATCTTCATCTCCTTTATTAGGCATCATAATCTTAGCTTTGAGCATTAGCTTCATTCCTCTCCTTGCCTCCCCACACGAAAAATATTTTTTATGCATGTAGTATTGCTGCACAGAAGGGCTTGTTTTTCAGACATCACAGGGCAAAATACAACTACTGTGCTCAAGTCAGAAGCAGTCAGGTTTTGTGAGACAATGAGAAAACTTCTGAAATACTTGAACCATAAAAATGTGAAAATAGAATATTGTGTTTTGTTATAGGTTCGTGAACTGCAAACACGTTTACAAAGTGTGCAGGCAACAGGTCCATCCAGCCCAAGTCGTCTCACTTCTGCAAATCGACCCATTAACCCCAGCACTGGAGAGCTAAGCACAAGCAGCAGTAGCAATGACATTCCTATAGCCAAGGTAAGCTACTGTGTATTGCAGTAATGTTACTTATTATCTGCACAGCTGCTGTGCAGGCATGTGATTGCTTGGGAAATATCATCTAGAATCCCAGGAGAGTTTTCAGGGGTCATAAGGAAGCCCAAGAGCTTGACCTGCAGAGAGACATCAGCATTAATGATTTTACATCTTGCAGCTACATGACAGATGTCAAATTATAACAGTTTGCTTAAGTTTTCCAAAAGTAGCCAGGAAACAAATGATGATATATTTTGTATAATGTATATGGAGTTTGGGGTCCTGTGTAACTTGTGCAGCATTCTGACTTCTAGATTGCTGAAAGAGTGAAGTTGTCAAAGACAAGATCAGAGTCTTCATCGTCTGACAGACCTGTCCTAGGATCAGAAATCAGCAGCATAGGAGTAAGGACTAATAAACATGTGCATGCATGATACCTTCTAAATATGGCTTGTGTTCCGTTAAAAGCATCGTTGTTTTTCTAAAAATATGAGCTAACTTAAAATATCTTAAAGGCTATTTTGAGAAAATTATTTGAGCAGAGTTTTTCACCCAGCATTAACAACTCGTGGTGGCTAGAAATCATATATTGAATGGCTTGAATGGGGTAATAAACAGAGTCAATGTTACTCACTAAGCAAAGAGTTTTCAGTTACATTCCACAATTTCTAAATCAACAGAGAACTGCATCCTGCTCTGAAATGCCAGTATAAATTTAGAAAATACAGTGTTGCCACTGTAGGTTAATATTTATTTCACTGAAATAACAACTTGAATGTGACATTTGTTTAGCCTTTCAAGGAAGTATGTTAACATTTTTTAAATATATGGTGGGCTTCAGCCTTTGGTTAGCTAGAATTTTGAACCAAAGTAACTTCTTAAAATAGAAATCTGTAAATGTCCTATTCTCTTCAAAATGCATAGAAAAAATGAATAATTAATATATTAGTGTGAGAACATCAGAGCTGTCAATCCAAATAATCTGTGGGAGGAATCCAGCTGCTATTCATCACAGTGATCTATTAATTATCCTGTGCAGGTGTCTAGCAGTGTGGCCGAACACTTAGCACATTCCCTCCAAGACTGCTCAAATATCCAAGAAATCTTCCAAACGCTGTATTCCCATGGATCTGCTATCTCTGAAAGTAAAATCCGAGAGTTTGAAGTGGAGACTGAGAGATTAAACAGGTAAGGTGAATAGTTAGATATGCTGAAATATGTTATCTCCTGTTAGTTTTGTTGAAGTTTTTGCTTTTTGTACATCTCATAGTTGAGTCTCAGCTGAAATCTTAGTGCTGGAAATAAACATAAAATGAAGTTGAGACACATATGTTTGAAGCATATGCTAAGGTTTCTTTCCATTGGTATGACAATTGCTTATACATTATTACTCAAGCATGGCACCGTCATTGGTGCTCTTGGAGTGCCCTTTGCTGTGGCTGACCAATTAGATGTAGCATCTGTTTTTTTCATAAAACACATCAGTGTTTAGTGTTAAGTAAGAAATCCTATAACTTAACTCTTCATCCTTCTAGAATTGGCTAGTGTTTTGGGTTTGTTTTTTTTTTCCTCCTGTCTTGTAGAAACTGAACCAGAGCGTTAACTGGCAGTGAGTGCACACGGATGTGTGTCTAACTGTGGAATACATGCAGTTAGACTTCTGGCAACAGAAGAAAGATTGTAACTTTCTGGTTGTAGTTAAAATATTGCTGTTAATTACTGAATAAGCGCTACGTTAGCCAAAGCTCCATGTCCTGATTAGCACAAAAACCCTGTGTGTGGATCAAAACCCTGTGGATCAGGAACCTGAGAACTGTGGCTGAGCCTGCTTTCAAGTGCTGCCTTTCAACTGCTATCCCAAGTTTAGTTTAATCAATACAGTATCTCCTTTTTGTAGCTCATGTTTTTGTAAGGTTGCAAAATGTGATCTTTCTCTATGCTCTACACAATTTTGCATTGACAGCATGTACCCTTCCTTAGATGAGATGTCAAAGACAAGGTAGGAGATTGAAGCAGCTGTGAGTTTTAGCAACTGGAAAAGTCAGGGTATTATTCAGATCATTAAAAAGCGGTATAGCAGCCCTGCTCTTTTTTCTTGTCGTTGCTAAGAAGTTGCTGATTTCAGATTGTGAATGGTATTGGTTTCTTTATTAGTTACTATCTGGACTGTGAAATCGTTTACTTGCTTGCTTTTACTGCATGTCCAGTGCTGATGATTAGATATAGTCCATTGGTGCATATTGCAGTTATCAGAAATGATAGTAGTCAATAACACTGTTATTTTGAAGCTTTACTGAGATTTTAGTTAACTTCATGAGAATTTAGTTAACCTCATACTGCAGTTAAATTCTTAGATAAGATGTTGTTTGACCATTCCCAGAATTGCTGGAGATTTTGTTGCATCCCTGAAAGTCAGTTCTTGTTTTTTAAGTTGTTTCTGTATCATGGTTAAAATACTGTTTTAAGTGAAACAGTTATTCTGGATGTTCCAAAGAGAGGGAGCATTTATGCAGCTGCTTAATCTCTGCATGCCCCCGCGCTACTGAACGTGCCACTGAAAACAAGAAGCAAATATGGCAGCAGGTAGGGAGGAATGGAAGCAGAAAGATTAAGCAAACAGTCAAGATAACTGCCCCATATGTTCTTGTGGCATCAGAAGAAGGCTACAGCTTTCTGCCTGCTCCCCCTTCGCAGGGAAATGTTATAGTGATTGCACTTAATTAGAAGTGGAGAAGATAATGAAGCCAGCTACCCTAGAGAACTGAGATCTCTTGCTTCTTGCTTTGGGTTATGAAGCAGTTAGACTTTGCTATAGTCACTAAAAAAAGGTATATAGATAAAATGGGTTTTGTTGTTTTAGATGATGATTATTTTAGAGTTTTTAAGACAGTGTCTGTAAGCAAAATTTGAAGGATGCAAGTTATTTCCTTTCCCACAGTCGTATTGAACACTTGAAATCCCAGAATGACTTGTTGACAATAACTCTGGAGGAGTGCAAGAGCAATGCTGAGCGGATGAGCATGCTTGTTGGGAAGTACGAGTCCAATGCCACAGCCCTCAGGCTTGCACTTCAATACAGGTATGTACTTGCACAGAAAATGTCTCAGCCTGAAAAAGAGAGAGGGAAAACTTGACAGAGGTCTCAGAGGGCAAAATTGTTAGTGTGCCGTAGTAAAGCTGTTTCTTTTGACTGCCCCTGTGAAGCATGGCCCATTGGTTGAAGTACTAGGAAAATTGTGTAAGTGAAGTTATTGATAGGCATGTATCTCAACGCTAGTTCAGCAGCAACAGTGACCTCAATCCAGTCATGAGCCTTTGGTTTTCTGCATTATTCAGGCCCCTTTCACAAGGCCACGTGGCCAAGGAGTAACATTTTACTCTACACAATTACAAGTGAATTTATATGCCATCAATATTATGCGTGAATTGCTTAGTATTGGTTTGAAGTATCTAAATTTGCTTTAATCTGTGTAAAAGAGAGTGTCACTTAACTCATGATGCTGCAGGTAATTTGGAACGGGCACTTCTGGCGCTAGGACAAACTGTGTCCTGTTTAAGGGGTGTATTCTGTTACTATCAGCCCTGAGCAAATTATAAGGAAGTGTAAATTACGAATAGATGCAGCAATGTATGTATTAAGAAATATACATATATATATATAAGAATGCAACAGGAACAAGTGACTTACAGCTGCAGGTGTTGCCTTATATGGAGGAAAATATTTCAGCCAGGACAGAAAAACAAGTACTTTTCTAAGTTTTCTTGGCATATTAAGAAGGCCTGAAAAGACAGTTTTTCAAATAAATAACATCTACCATCTGTTATATTACTAACTGTTTCACCAGTGCTTCCAGAGAACTCTCCGCATCAAATCTTGTTTTTTTGTTGTTAATGTTATGTGAAGCCAATCTGAGACTATCATGTGGAAGGAAAGACTGTTGAATGCTTATGGTAAAAGTTATATATGTTACATCATTTAATATCCCTGTTATCAGAAAAGCAGTACAGAATCATGTAGTTCATCTGCTACCTCTTTTTTGTTGCTAACTGAAGCTATTTTTCCTGTCTAAATTGCAAATATTGTGATTTTTGTTTCTCTTTTAGTGAACAGTGTATAGAAGCGTATGAACTGCTGTTGGCATTGGCAGAAAGCGAGCAGAGTCTCATTCTTGGGCAATTCAGAGCTGCAGGTGTTGGTTCTGTTGGTAAGATGTCAGCGAATCACTTTATTCTGCATGTCAATTAGCATTCATAAGAGTTAGTTGCAAGAGTGAATCATCTCATGACCCACCACTTAAGAAGGCCCTGTGGTCTCTTTTGTTTTCAACTGAGTAAGTAATCATTTTTGCACACACAAAAAGTAGGGAGGGAGACACTGGAAATAACCTATAAAATTTACCAGCAATTTCAATTATCCTCTGTATGCCATTACAAGGGATGCCTATTCTGGCTGTGGTGAGGCTGCTACAGGCATTTGCTTATGCAGACTGGAACGATTAAACAATAATCATGAGCAAAACAAGGCTCAGGACTGTACAACTGTGGTATCTTTGAGGACATTGTGTTTGTTCTGGCAATATTTACCGCCCCCCAAAATAAGTGCAATCTATTAGAAGCTGGGATTAAAACTTAAGCAATTCAGGAAATATGGGGTACATTTCCCCTTTGCCCTGAAATTTTAAAACTTACTGCATGATATTTTACTATACTGTCTGGAATATCAGTCTCCATGTTCTGGGTTTATTTTATTTTGTGGGTAGTCAATTTTGTGACTAAGTGCCACACTATTCTCTAAGTAGAAGATTAAGCCACTTCTGTGGATACATTTCTGAAGTGTGTGGAACTTGGAATTTCCACTGGCTACATTTTACTGATAGAATGACAGGTTTACACAATGAACATTAACCCATTTTTTATAGTGATAGCAGTAATAATCATGGGTTAAGAAGTGGGGAAGCATTTGGAGAGGAAAGTACAGCTTTTCATGCTGTGTTGTAACAGCCTGCTTGAGAGTGTAATTCATAGCGTTAGCTTCTCAGAAATCACTGAAGTAAAATGAAAGCTTTTAGAGACCAGATGAGCACCTGGAATCAGAGCCACAAGGCTGATGCATTCAGCCTCTTGAATCAAGAGGCTGGAGGTATTCAGTGCACAGTCAGTGTGGTGTTACCCTGCAGCTCGTTTTGCATCTCTTCTAGTGCCAGTAGCAAGTCTTTGTCAGTGGGTTTGTCCATACGTAGTAGGCTAAAGAGTAAATGTTAGTGTGGATGCTTGCGTTCATGCTCTATTCTTCTGGTCATTCCTTTCAAAATGTCAAGCTTTTGCTGATGGAAGAGTGTGATAGTTAGCAGAAATGTTTCTTTGGATTTTCTCCTTACACAGGTGACAAAGAAATTTTAGGAGGGAGAATTACATTGGGTTATGAGGACTTTATCATACATGCATTCTATGACAGAATGTAATTTAATTCTGTGTAAGTGTCTGTCAACAGCTCTTAATTACAGTATTACAGTTACAGTCCTGTGGTAGTAATGATGCCAACTTCCTGTTACGTAACTTTGGGGGATGTTGATGTTAGGTTTACATATCTTTACTTCACAGAGAATTTTGGTTAGAACGACTAAGTAAAATAACAGATTTTTGGTTTGAAGACCAGTTAAGTTTTGCACCGACACTTGTAAGTATAAAATGCCAAAGCATTGCTTCTGCATCACTTGGAGCTGAGCACAACCAGTTGCTCTTAGCAGGATATTCTCACCTTCTTTCTTTTACATCAACGGCAAAAGTGGTTAATGCATGTGGTTAACTTAGCAGGTGCAAAGTATGGGCAATTAGTATTTTATTTTAATAAAGATTAAATGAAAGTCTGTCAAGAAAAAGCAAACTATTTATGCCCTGCACCTCTGTGTTGTATTTAGAGAACTATGAATATATTGTAGCTTTGTTCTGCCTTTTGGTGTACTTGTGTCTTACTGAACTGACTTTACTCCAGCTGGGAATTACCAAATGGTAACTGTGTTTTATGCCTTGCCTCTGCTGAAGGAATGGCTCAGTAGTTGCATAATCTCTGCAGAACCTCTGCAAGTTACATCACATTAATTAATCAGTGCTGGGTGTCTTTTCTTTTAGTATACAATAATCCCTGAAAGCTCAACTACTGCTTCTGAGCAGCAAAGCTGTCCTCACAAATGGAAAGGTAACTAGTAAGAAGCTGTACTGGCAAACAGTTAGCACTGAGGTCACAGTGTTCACAAACAAAGGTGCTGCAAGCGACCACGCTGTGGTAAAACAGCACTCGGACGATCAAAGTAAGAAGTGTAATTTAGGTTGGTGCTTTCCCAGTGTGTTATTGTCTTCGGCATCTTGTATTAATCCTAACTCACAGTGCCTATCTTTATGAACAGAGAAGCTAGTTAAGGTAAAACAGGAATAAGACAAATAACTGGATCTTGTGACTGGGAGGGAGATGCATTGTGGCCAGAACCCAGATTATCCCTGATGCTCACACAGCAGTGAAGCTGCTTTTGCATCATAAATTGATCATTTATCATCATCATCTTGATACAAACTGGAAGTGCATGGAAGCATGTCTATTTTTGACGTAACTCTTATCACCCTCCTCAAAGCTCTAAAACAGATTGTTTGCTTGCAAACTAGGGGACCAAACGTGTGATGAAAATATTACCCAGATGCTTAAGAGAGCTCATGACTGCAGGAAGACAGCTGAGAATGCAGCGAAAGCCTTGCTGATGAAACTAGACGGGAGCTGCGGGGGAGCCTATGCCATCGCTGGCTGCAGCGTGCAGCCCTGGGAAAGCCTGTCGTCCAACAGCCATACGAGGTAATTACAACTTATTTGTTTTCCTAATCCCCCAGCATTTGGTTTTAGACTGAAGATTCTGTTGTGTTCTGTCTGCTGAAATTGCCTTTCTTACCTCAGTCTGCTGAGTGCTCTTAACTATGTTTTTGCAAAGTCACCGTGCGTCTGTGGTTCTAATGGTCTTTAGATTTTGAGCAACTCCAACCAAAATGGATCCTGTATAGATCTGTTGCAAATGGGTGATTCTGAACTTTCATCTTCTTCGTAAAGGGCAAAACTCTTACATTTGTTTTACCCCAGTGACTCTCTTGCTGTCTCACTAAACTTTGAGGAGCTTGTAGATCTCATTCCCATCTATTATATAAGGGTAGCACAGAGCTACAGAGAACCAGAGACAGAGAACCAGTTTGCTACCATTGTTTTTTTTTTTGAATATTAAAGGATTATTTTTGAAACATCACAAATCCAGCCATTTCATTTTGAATCGTTTTCTCTCCATTCTCCATTCCTTTTTGTGACACTGAAATATCTTCCTTTCCATGCAAATGGAATGGCAAACACAAGTCATGAAAGATGGAGTGGATTCTTCCAGAAAACGATATTGCAGTTTTTCTGAAGCTCTATAGAATTTTAAAACTTAAATCAACTGTTACTGCAGAAGTGTTCCAGTTTGAATACATCTGCCAGCAGCTTCATTTGGGGTCTTTGTCTGCCTGCAGTGTAATTGTACTCTGTGGAATGAATATGCGTGGATACAAAGTTGGCAAGCATCCTGGATAAATATAGATGAATATTTTTTCTGTGTAAAATTTATTTTGATTTCTCATACTCACTCTAAAACTTTGTTTTAATTCTGTCTTTGAGGCAGTTCCTTATTCAAATGCTGTCCTTTTTTTTGACACTTTTAGAAATTTACTTTAATACTTTATCATTTCCTCTTATTGCCACCATCTCCTTCAAATGATCTTATTTCCTGCCTTGTTGACTAGCATGGAATAGCTGAAAATCAGGAAAACAGTAATTCAGGGAATTAGGTTCAATGTGAGCCTTTTTTTTTTAAAAAAAAAAAAAGAAGTTTTAATGCTGCACTGTCATTCCAAGAAAGTAAAATTTTTGTTCAGAAATGAGAATGTGGCACAATCTTCACTAGTAACTCGTTGTTCAATCATGATACCAAAATTCTTGACTGACCTAGGAAAAGGTGCTCCAAAGCTGTTTTGAATACTTGACTTGCCCTTTACTGCATGCCCACTTAGGCCATATGTGCACATAAATGTGTTGTAATGGCCATGCCTGACAGCATCTCTCACTAGGCTGCACTTATTTACCCTTGTTCTGTTTGAAGGGGTCATCTTCAATTGTTTATAACGCCTTCATGTTTGTCTTTCTTATGAACTGTCTGCTACACAGTCAATGCATTGTTTTAAAGAAAAAGATAGTTGCCACGATTGTGTTGGGAAATACTTAAGTTTTTGGTTTGAAGTATTTGGTAGGAATACAGTCTCAACAGTCCTTGATTTGTTGCTCCTCATTTTTGTTTTGTTAAGGGTAGGAGGAGGGAAGTGTGAGTGTCTGGAGAGGAACACTGTCCCTCATAGCGCTGCTTGCAGTGGACTCCTGGTAGTTGTCTGGTAATATGTGTATGTGTGCATGTGATACTTAAAGTAGATGCAACTTCACGTTGATTTCAGATTTCATCAGTATAAACTGTGACATGAAAAAATGTAAAAGAAAATGTTTGTGTATGGAAGACAAATCTGTTAGCTGTAGCCATTTTCATTGCAGGCTGAACTTCCATGGCACGGAGTAAAATGTTGTACGGTTTACCGGAATACGGTAAACACTGTTGTCTGCTTTGATATGTGTGGAACCTGAGAAAGAAAAGTTGCTCCTATTCATCACACAAGCAGGTCAGGAGCTTGTCATATGGACATCCTGATCTGATCATACCTTATGCACCCTGTGCATGTGATTTTTCTTTGTTTAACTCCACATGCCAGGAAAAATAACTTCTGAAACTTTAGCTTCTCCCTATAATACAAACCTTCTTTTCTTTCCTTCTGTTGTGGTCAGATACAGGATAGGGGTTTTCCCTATCGCAGAAGAGAAGCTTGCTCTTTTAAGCTCAAGACACATGATGCTGTCCTGTCAGTCCATAGGTGGAAAGCTGTGCTCATTCAAAAGACACACACTTTTCTTTATGATAATCAGTAAGCATTCTACCCCAGGTGTTAAAAATAGAAGATTTTCAGTTTGCCTCCTCTCCCTGCAATTTTGACCTTTGGTTGGTTGGTTGTTTTCTGTCTCCAGGAGCCTGCTCATGTTTTTTGGTGTTATCCTGCCTACATTGCCAGCTCAGTCCGTTCCAACATGCTCCCTTGTCCGTTGGCTCCCTGCTGCTCTCGACAGACCTCCCGCTGCCATGTGTCTCCTGCCTTCTGTGATTCTTTGATGTTGGTGGTTTCCAGTTCCTTTTCTCTGCATTAGCAATACAAGCAGAGATAGGGAGGCCGTCTCTGGATTTCTAGCTGTTCCTACAGGCGTTGTGTTTTTCCTTTGTCTTAAAGATACTGGCAGTCTATAAAATGGGGAGGAGTGCTGTGTGAGCCACCGTTTGGAGACCACTGTACTTTTTTGTACCAGTAACATTTTTGTGTTATGTGTTTCAAACATACTCTGGATCTGTGAGACTGATCTTTTATTGTAACTGTTTTAGTGTGAGGTCTCTTGATTGTGGATGTGTGTAGGAGTGAGGAAATGAAAACTCTCCTTCACTGAGACTTGTGACAGATGAATAATTCTCCCTGCTGTTCAAAGCCCTGTAGAATAGGGGATTATAATGGGATTGTTGACCCATCTTTAGCTTTGGCATTTCAAATGAGATTCTGAATGTCAAATCACTGAACAAATTACTGAGAACAAATGCTCAGAGGGCCACTGGTGGCAAGGGGTTAAAGATTGTAAAAGGGAGCAACTGAAATGAAATGAAAGAGCATCACAGAGGTTGTTGCTATTGAAGAGAATAAAAATAATAGCGAGCATCTCAACTCATTTGGCTGGCAGCAGCACCACAATAATGTTGCCAATTCATTTTTGAAAATAAAAATAGCTCTGTGGTATACTTGGAAGTCATAATTATTTTAATGGATAGAAGCTAACCATGTAACATGTATTGCCAACAAGGTTTGACTGATTACATCTCAAAAAAGAAAACAGAAGAGAAGGTCTGCAATTCTAGTTCTGACTGAAAATGGTGTTTTGTATTCACTGAAGAGTTAGTAACCCCAACCTTATATCTGCATTCATGGAGGAAAAGTCTGTCCTCCTATATGCACAGGAAATCCTTTTTCTCATTGCTGAGTATCATTAAGTATGTAAGCTCAGTTGAACACAGTGCTAAATCTTGCAGTCAGAATCACCTCAGGTTGTGGATAAGTAGATGACATACAAGATTGTCTTGGCTGAAGCGTGGGAATAAGTTATTTAGAAATATCCCAACAGATATGTTAATATTCTTCTTAATCTTAATGTATTCTTAATCTTAACTTCCTTGCGTGTGCAATTTATTCTCAGAAGGAAGAAAGGTGGTTTCACCAAAATGTTCTTATCTTAGCTAAAAATACTGCTCTTTCTATTTTAGCTGGTCGAAGAATTTTTCAGTTTTGCTTATCTTTTGACATGTGCTGTTTGAGATACTGAGCCATAAGACTCACCTAAAAGACTGGTGGACCTATGTATGCCTTGTATCAAGTGTGAGGTTGTATTCAGACACTCAAACAAGTGGTGTGGATTCAGTACTGACACCATTATTTTGGTTCTCTCAGCTTTTCATTGCCTGTCCCCTTGCTGAATTGTGGATTTATTTATTGGCTTTTTTTAAAAAAAAAAGTTTAATCAAAGACTGTTGTAGGGTCATAAGGATAAAATTTTGCAGCATATAAAAAATGATACACTCCAAGACACTCTAGGAAGTCTTGTTAATATCCATATCCTACATTATATATGTAGCATATATTAACATACCTAAGTGAATATTTATGTGTGTATTTTATATAAACACGCGCACGCACTGTGCCCTGTTGGCCGTTAGAAGCTGCAACCCGCGTGCTTGCCCAGGCAGGATGAGGCTTTGGGGGTGGCCGCTGGCGCAGCGCTGCGGCGCTCCGTGCCTCCTCCAGCAGCCCGTCTCTCCGAGCGGGTCCGAGGCAGATCCCTGCCCTGCCTGCTGCTCCCCAAGCTGCTGCTGCCCCCGTCGTGGGGGCTCCCCACAAGTGCACAAGTAGTGGAAACACACTCGTTCCTTCTTGTGGCGCTCGCCAACACCGCTTCTCCATTAAACTCCCTTCACCTTATTTTTAAAAAAAAAAGAGAGGAAGGAAAAAGATAATGTTGGCAGTTCGGCAGAGGAGCCAGCTCAGCTGCAGACGGGCAGGCAGGCGGCCAGGAGTGAAGTAGAAGCAGCCTCAGTATCACTGGCAACGGCCCAGACCGCCTTCCTCAGCTTGCACGGCTCTGCACAAAAGGCTACGTGTGTAACTGGAGATCTTCAAGGGCCAGATCTGTGGGTATCCAGTGAGCGCGAGGTTCAACAATACAACTATATACAACAACAATAGACTTCCACCATTTGTGCTCAGGTTTAATTCCCAAGGGGAGGGCTAGATTTTCTTTTCCTTTTAGGCAGAAACTAAGATGAGCTGCTTGTGTCCCAAAATCAGAAACCTGGATAGGCTTTAAGGGCTACTCTTTCTTCAATAAAAGCCGTTTTACGTTTAATCCAAAAAACTCTAATTATAGTGCTTGGATGCTGGGGAAGTTCACGGTGCCACTCAGTATAGAATTAAGTATCTCTTGTACTGTCTATCTCCTTTTTTTTTCTTACTAGTATCTGTTTCAGAAGTGTGCCATTAGAGTCAGTAAAACCATGTTTATGAAATATTTTGAAAACTAAGTATTAACAAAAATCTCAACATTTCTACCTAGAAGAATTTCTATATAGTGTAGATGAAGGGTGTTTTTAGCTTGACTGCAGATGGAAATGGATGAAAGTGAAAGCAAAGACTGTTTTGCATTTCAGGGAAACATGGCACCTATTATCCCTAAGAGAAGGAAGGAATAATAAGAAATGAGCAGAAAACTGTAGTAAAGACTTTTAACGTGGTATTTCACAAGGGGGAAAGATTCTGAGAAATCTTTGCAGGTCTGCCACTTCTCCCTGTCTTCCAAGGTTGTACTTGGAATTTGTAGAAATATTAATTGGTAAGGATAGGTGGAAAATCAGAAAAATACAGACTTTTTTCTTTCCTTTTCTCACATGTGTAATATATTTCAGGACATCATTCTGACTCTCACAGCATGTAGAGGGCGGGGCTCTCTTCCAAAAATGTTGAACAACAGCGCAATTTGATACAGAAAGTGATTTATTCCCCTGCTGATAACTGAGATCATCTAGCATTCCAGACAAGCACAGTTAATGGATGACTTATCCCTCACCCAGCAGCTGATTACAGGTCCTCAGGAGACAGCAGGCAGCTTTGAGTGAGGTTATAGAAACAACAGGGCATTTTATTTTCCTTTTAGTGTTATTGCAACTATATTCAGCCCTGGAATGCTTGGGGCTGCGTCGGTCCCAGCCCCCTACAGCACTGGCATGCGTAGAGGTGGGGATGCAGCACTGAGACACCCTTACTCCTAGCAAGACATGAGTTTTCTCTTTGTGGAATCACTTGGTAAACTGTGGAGCAGGCTAGTGGGCAGCCACTCATCTGAAATCATGCCCTTAGAAAAGGACTGCTCCATCAGGTCTGAAGATTTTTTATTAAAAATCTTAAATTATGGCCTTGTTTTAAAACCCCACAGGCCTGAAGTGTTCTGTGAAATTAGCCTTATCATGAATTGAAATATGTTGCCATCTGACATCTGCCAGTGTTTTTTTTTTTTTTTCTTCAGATTGATTCCAATGGGTGTCCATTAAAAAATTCTCCAGGTAATTGATACTACTGTCATCAGATATAATTAAGGGCTGGGCTGGTTCTCTTTTCTTAGCAGATGGTTCTTACCAAAAAAGATGAAGACTCAGCAGTAAAGCAACACACAGAGGCATTCCCTATAGAGTATTGCTAAGAAATCTTACATAGCATTTTTTTTTTTAATTAAAAAAAAAGGTGTTTCAGAAGTCACTATTCCAGAAAGTTAACTCAATTACATGGTGCTAAATATCTGGCTTTTCAGAGAAGCAGACAGTGACTTGATTTGCTCACATGGCTTGGAGAATTAAATTTCTCTTCCATGTTTGTCATCCTTCCCTGGAGTTTTTGAACATTGCAACATCTAGTCCATACTACCTGTGTCCTTTCTGTGAACTTTAAGTTTGCGTTAATGATAACAAATCCCATGTATTGTAGAGTATTTCATATGTAGATTTAGATCTTATTTCCAGTGTATTTTAATGCTGTTCTTTCTCTTTCCAGTACTACTAGCTCAACTGCAAGCAGCTGTGATACAGAGTTCACAAAGGAGGATGAGCAGCGGTTGAAGGATTATATACAGCAGTTGAAGAATGACAGGGCAGCAGTGAAGCTTACAGTGCTCGAGCTGGAGAGCATCCACATTGATCCCCTCAGTTATGATGTTAAACCTCGTGGAGACAGCCAGAGGCTAGACCTGGAAAATGCTGTCTTGATGCAGGAACTTATGGCCATGAAGGTATTTTATTTATTTCTAACAGGCCACTGCACTGCTGACAAGCCATCTGTGCTACAAAACTTGCTAAGAGAGTCACACTTATAGGAGGCTTTGATGCCTGGGTGGTAAAGGGTTACACTGTTGAAGCAAACAAGCGTGTCTGAAAATTGCTTTCCAGTAGTCAGAAAGTGACAGAAGGCAAAGCATTAGCAGTGACAAGATCTGTGTGTTTTGAATTAGGCAAAGACTTCATCCATGGCTCTAAACTTGGAACATTCTCCTTGATAAACCAGATGCTCTCTGTAGGAGATATGGCAGCTGAGTTGCTTGAGGGTGACCAAAGTATGATACAGTACTTCCCATGAGGCAGTTGGTTACTTTACTTGCAAGCGTGCAAATGCTTTTCCAGTATTTGTGAACTGAACCAAAACAATTCACCTTTTAATACCGCCCTGGGAGAAAGAATGGTCTGTCAAAAGCCATCATCCGTAAGGCTCTCAAGCAGTTACTAGTCTAGAGCTGTTCTTGATGCTTTGCTTCGATGTATGGTTGAGTTTAAAGCAGAAGCAAAGTATAATAAGGTGATGAGTTGCCATAGCAAATGTTTTAGGAGAATACTGCTACCTCAGACCCAGTTTATATGTCCAGTTGTAAAGTTAAGAGTGGGACAGGCTGACTTTTACCAAGCAGGTATGGACCTTGTATCATGTTAAACCTGGCTTCTGTATTGGCTTTGCAAATTTAGAAGGGTGAACTAACACATGTGAACTAAAACATATGAACATATTAAAGACAGCACAAGTATGTGTCTGCATTCAGAAATTGCCTGGTTTTATTTCAATTTAAGCAAGTTTAACTCTTCTTTTTTTAGCAAGTCCTACTATAGTGAATTAGTAGCAGATATGTTAGATGCAAATCTCAATAATTTTGAAAGCTTTTAAATCTATAGATTTTTGTTTAGATCGGATAGTGTTGTCCAGTTAGTAGTTCAGTACTGATAATTGTATTCTTACTGCTGCTGTGTGATAAGAAACATAATTATGCACTATAATATTTAGTATTTACAGTCCAGAGAAAAAGTATTCCGTGAACACTCAGGAGTCTTACATGGGGTGTTTCAAAGACTCTTGCAGATTATTAGAGGTGTAGTTCCAACATCATATTTCTAATTTTCTTTCTTTGTCTCCAGATCTCTGCAGAAATGTCTTGTATGCCATACTCACCTCTAGCTTTAAACTGATCATTAAGGGCAAATTGCAGAGCTATCCACATGATTAGTGCCTGTGCGGACCTTACCTTGGCAGGGACAGATAGCTGCATATCATGATTCTGGGCACAGTGGTGATCCTTCTTGTCACTAAATGAGCAGCTGCTTTTTGACATGTGTTTTCCACTCATAACCACATCTAGCACACAAGATTTTCACTGCAGGAATTGTCCCCAGAAGACACCTATGTTGATGGTTTGTGTGCAGTGCAACCTGGAATAGATACGTGTTCTACGTGTCTGGAGTCAGTGTCAGTCCTTTCTGGCCCATGGGAACTGACAGCAGTGTCCTTTGGTTGTCGTTCATTGTACTTTGTGGGAATTCACAGTTTCTAGGTCTCTGAGGGGAACATGGTGAAAAGTCTCATGCTTATTGAAGCCTGGAGAGCATTTGCTGATAACTCCTCTCCTGCTACAGGAATGGAAGACTCCTGCCTTTCTTCTTTGTATGTAGTGATAAAAAAGGCAGATAGGCAGAGCTGTCCTCTGCATGCTGCAGAATCAAGAAAAAGCATCCATGATTTTTGCTTAGATCTGCTTTGCAAGCAGCTCGTATGTTTGCAAGCTACAGCAGAGCTGACTTTCACCTTTAAGTTTATTATTCATGTCTACTATTTGGAGCATGCATCTGATGTAAAATAGCGTATATATCTGCTACATTCCAAGATGATTAGAGAATTTCAGTGCCAGTCATGGCATCTGTGCTGTGGAGGACTTTGTCATGTAGCATCTCTTTAATGCGTTTCCTCCCTTCCCTCCGTTCCTGGCAAGGTCTGATTGGGCTGCTCAAGGATCTCCTTCATTTTGGGGTCTTATGGCCTGCTGCCATGTTCTTGAAAAGTTTATCAGTGTTGGAACCTCTGCTGTGTCTTTCAGCAACCTTTCACTTAGTAAAATATAATCACCACATGAGTTGTTGCTTCTTGCATCTCTGTGTTGTGCTGTTACACCATTCTTTCTTTATTATTGATAAACCTGGTCTGTAAAATAAAGGCCTTAAGGGTACTGTCAGGAAGCCTTATAACTTTTCTGTTCCAGTTTTGATTTTGCTATGTTTATTCTCTTAGTGATCCAATATATAAAAACTAGCAGGTCATCCAGTACTTCTGTAAAATCAATTTATGTGCTTCAAGCAAAAATTAACCGTGTTTCCAAATACATTCTGCTGTTTGTCATCAGTCAGCAGGTCTTGCTTTGAGGTCGGTTTGTTGTCATGCCCCAGTTAGCAAGGAAATTACTTCTGATGGGTGTAAACAATGCTTAGTTTGCAAGCCTTTTCCTGCATTTCAGAGGACTTGGGATCTAGATAAGAAGTCTCAGCTTTCTTTGCCTTTTTTTTTTTTTTTTTTAACTCCCTCTTGTGTATACAGGTGGTGATAGCATTGCTTGTAATGTGCTTTGAGGCTACAGTCTTATTGCTGGAAAAGTTAAGAATCCTTTGTTAAGGATTGTTCAACATAAACTACAGTTACTCAGAATTTCACCTGTCCTTTATCTGATCTGGTATTTGTTTTGCTTGTGAAAGATGATCTTTTCTGCCTTGTGTGTTGTGATCTTCTTGGAGGCCCTTTAAATGACTCTCTAGAACTTCTTTCCAGGTAATAATCCTTGCTGTTATATTTTTCTGACGTAAGTGCATCCAATACAAATTTAAATGTTGAGCACGCTCAGAATTAAGTGAATGAAACGAGCATTTCTGATTACATTACATCCGGGGTGATGAACCTTTTGCCCACATTTGGAGTTGGAATGTACATGTACATTACAGATTCCTCACTGTTCAGTGAACTTGTCTTGAAATGACCATTAGATTTGGTGCCTGAAGCTGGTGAAGTTGCAGTGAGCTGGAGGAGTGACGACTGGGCAGCTCCTCCTGCAGCAGTTCGTCGTGCAAGTGCCCCTTGTGCTTCAGGCTCGCACCCTAAGGAAGCGTGTGGGTACTAAACTGCACAGAGGCGGCTTTGCCAGCAGCCTATAATTGAAAGAAAGAAAGAAAAGGGAAGGCAGACATATATAAATCTGGTGTTGCCATTGAAATGAAATTTGGATGTCTTAGAAAATGTATTTTCATTGAAAAGTTGCTGCTTGTATAAAGACTAATTAACTTCATGAGTAAACCTGACTTGCTTATATTTTGGCCCATCCAGCTGGTCACTACTGGTCGCTACTGTGCCTCCTAAGTGTCCATATCAACATCCTGAACAATAAACGTGAATTTTAACTTCAACCTTTCCCTTCATTTTTGCTTCTTTCTTGAGAGTCCCCTTAATGACACAAGTGATAATTCCTCTGCTTTGCCCCCACTTTATTATTTCTTCTGGTCTTTAAAGTTCCCATTGCCCTCACAGGAAAAATCGATGGGATGGGGTGAGGGTGCTTTCGAGTCCCTGGTAACCTGCTAAAGACAAGCTGCAAATATGTAAGTTTATAGGGACTTTGTGGAGATTTAAGCCTACTGTTTTGAATTTATCTGTCTATCTGTCTGTCTATCGATCTATCTATCTATTTATATTTAAAAAAGAGTTGATTCACTGTGAATCTTTGAATTGATTTTGAGATAAAATATGTGGTATAGATAAGCATCCAGTCTTTAAGTCAAATTTTTTTGGATGACCCAAAAAAAACCCCAAAAACCCACAGATCCACAAATAGATTGTTCCAGTGTTTGGGCTCCTTTTTTTCCTGTTTTCAGACTGAATTTGCTAGCTTCAACTTACAGCCTTCAAAAATCTTGTCATGCCCCTCGCATATAGGTAGAGTGTAGCCCCCTGTCAGGAAAATCTTTTCCTCACGTAAGTGCCGAAGGACTGCTCAAATTACTACTTAGCCTTTCACTAAGTAGATTAATGGCTTTATAAAGAGAGGCTAAAGAAGCTCAGTGCATATGCTTTAAGCATACTAGACAATCCGATTCAGCTCCTATGATTTAACTTTCCTCATCGTTATTTAACAAAGTTATTTATATTTTTCCTGTTGGCAAAGGAGGTTGGTGGTAAATTTGCCTCATAACTGAATTTCTGTAAAGCATAGTGAATGTGCTTCCAATCTTCGGTTTGTTTATAGGTAGATGAATAAAGGAATGAATTCAAAGCTCATATTAACCTTTCCAAGACTGGAGGTTTGTTCTGGGGTGTGCTTTTTATTTTTGCAAGGTTGGGATTGCCGAATAAGCCAATGATGAAAGCTAACTATGCTTCATCTGTACATGTAATCTGCAGAGTGAATTTCAGGTAGGAACACGGATTCTCTTCTACAGAGAGAGTTAGTCTAAATATGTGCCAGGAATTTTGTTTATATGGATTATGTTATATTTGTTAATAATGGATATAATACAAAGAGAATTATATTGGAAGGATAAGGTAAGACGCTTCTGAGATTTTTCTTACTTGGAATGTGCTTTCTAGTTTAGAAAAAGAAAAAAAAAAAGTAATTTGTTTACAGACTGGCCACATAACAAGGAAGTTTTTTTCTGTTAGAGATGTTTACAGAGTGAACAAGTCTAGAACTGAACTGTGATACAAAAAACAGCTGTATGAACTCAGTGCTATAGCCCATGAAGTGAACTTGTGTGCAGCAAGCTCAAAAATGAGAACACACTTCTGGGGTTTTGGTTTAGGGGTCGGTTTGCTTGTTTGCTGATGGGTTTTTAATGTGTAATATAGATAAAGTTTCAGGACTATTTCTCAAAGTATGTTGTGGATTTTTGTAGCTGTTCTTTTCATAGTTTCAGAAAATAAATAGACATTTCATGGAAGAAATTTTTCTCAAAAGTCATTGAATGCAAAGACCCCTCTAGTTCAGGAAACTTGTCAGCTGTGACTTGCAGGAGGCCAGGAGCGTGGGCTGGGAGGCCGACCACTGCTCTGCCTTGTCCTCACCCTCTGCCCGGGCAACTCTGTGAGCCGCTGTCAGAGAGCAGATGTTGAAGCAGAAGATTGACCCTTTGTACCTGCCGTTAGGTTGCAGTGACAGCCCTGTTCGTAACTCTAGGGTGGCAGGACACAAAAACCAGCTCTCAGACTTTTTTTGTTTTCAAAAACGGCCAATTTCCATCTTCCATGGATCATATATAGGGAAGAAAAGTAAGCTAGTGCAAATTCAATAGATGTTTAATTGCATATAGTTGAGGTTCTGATCATCCCGAGGAGGGAGATTGAAGTGGGATGTCTGATAAAGCTCTACCCAATTGCCCTTTTTTTGACCAATTCTTTCTGCCTCAGGGGCTGGTAGTATGAGTCAGGAATATATGGTCTGTGTTTGCTCCTTCAAGTTTCATTACAGTGTAATGAGAAAAACAAACACTGATTCTTATTTATCGATTGCCTGCCTCCATTACACTTACGGAGCTATTTTACAGGAGATCAGACACTCCTCTGTATGGGGCAACAGTCTCCAAAGGACAAGGTGGAACCACAACTTCAGCAGCTGCGACAACCTTCTCAGATCTCTGATACTCTTTGCACATCAGCTGGTCTAGTGCATCTGGGTTTATTTCTAAGAGATTGATTAAGGAATGGCACAATTCCTCATTTCATCTCAAGGTCTCGTAGCTCTTTGAAGATCAGCTTTGCAGTACTTTTCAATTACTTTTGCTTGCAGAAATGCTGTATGGTCATATTTAACAAAAAAAAAAAAAAAAAGAGCCTTCCAGATTCTGACAGTGTTCTTTATTGGAAAAAAATACTCTTAAGTAATAGGAATGGATGAATCCGTTGTTTGGTTGTATCTTCCTTTGGGTATGTAATCCTATAAAGCAGTATAATGATATGTTTCTTCCACAGGAGGAGATGGCAGAGCTGAAGGCTCAGCTGTATCTGCTAGAGAAAGAGAAGAAGGCTTTGGAATTGAAACTGAGCACCCGAGAAGCCCAGGAACAGGCCTATCTTGTCCACATCGAGCACCTGAAGTCTGAAGTGGAAGAGCAAAAAGAGCAAAGGATGAGGTCTCTCAGTTCTACGAGCAGTGGCAGCAAAGACAAATTGGGCAAGGTCAGGAATTAAAAGTCCAAGCTCCAAAACAGATGTAAAAACAGTTTATTGTGACCTATCCTCCCTGGTACATTTAGCATGTTAATCGATCTGCTGATCTTCTGCATGTGCATGTATAGTTCCTCCAGTTGTTAGATGGTTCCTTCCATCCTGTGGTTTATGAGCACTTTGCAGAATTGCTGCTAAACCTAGACTAAAATAAGGTGGTTGTTCTTAGGAGAAATACAATAAAGCCATTCACAACTAGCATACAAGCTACAGTGGTTGGGCGTGTTGTGTCTTGCTTGTTGCCAGCCCTTGGACGCAGCTGTTGAGAAGGTATAAGCAAAACGCCCTTTCTCTTTCCCTCTCCCCAGGACTTCAAACCCAAAATGTGATAAACTGGAGGTCATTTTTCTCTGACAACATGAGCATTGTAAATATAACCACTTTTTGCAAATGGTCTGTAGTGATTTGAGAATGATGATATTTTTGTCCTTTAATATAAAACAAACTTTTTTTTGCATGCGAACATTCATAATTTGCATGAAGAAACAGTGATGCCTAGAACTTCAATCCTGTTCTTTTGGTTCTGTGTCCCCATAAATTCTCGCTGGTTTGTTTGAAAGTGAAAACAGAATTGCTGTAAGACTGTGTCCTTCTTACTTAAGTGTTTTTGGCAAAGCATCATCTGATCTTTTTTTTTTTTCTTGATCCTGTGCTGCTTTGCCTCAGTGCGGTGTCGAAAGTATGTAGGGCAGCAGGAATTATGTATGCTATAATCATTCTGCAGATCAGTGTGCTGTGGTAGCTTGGAAAAGATGTGGCAGGATCTGCAGAGTGTTAATCTGATGTCGTCCTTTCGTGCTTTACTGACACACTGCCATGTTTGTGACATGTGATGTTTATTGCACCTACGTTTTTAAAGTAGATGAGGATGTAGATGTTTTCAGAGTTCTTCTCTTTAATTTGAATGTACTTCATATCTTGATAATCTTGCTTCTTTTCTCAGGAATGCAGTGATGGCACCACAACACCGCTAACTTTAGCCGAGCTGCGGCCGTACGGCGAGAGCGAGCTGGCTGCGGAGCTGACCGGCGCGCTGAGGCGGTAGGCACGTCCCCTTGCTGGGGCATGGCTCCTTCTCTAGGTCTCGGGAAAGGTTCAGGTCCGAGCCTCAACTTGCACCTGGAATGATTTTAACAATTATCACAGATTTTTCTTTCGAGAAGGGAAAGGATCAAAATTTATTTGCCTAACCCTCCCTCCTTTTTGCTACTGTTGTTCAGTAGTTAAAGTCCTTCCACAGTGCTCATCTGCAGTGTCATAAAGCTTCTTTCAAGGCCAAATTTGAAATACTGGGAATTACTATTCCAAAAATAGGCAAGGGGACTATGAGAACAAAACAAGCAATGTGACTTGCTTGAGGCCTGTAGCAAACATAATGCAGAGATGGGATATGAAGTCCAGTCTTTGGTTAAGAAGATTGGTTGTAGGTTAGAGCTTGGGTGGGAAGTATAGGAGTGGGAGTTGCCGTGATTTTGGTGATTCAGAGACTGCATTCACCTCCCCGTAAGCAGAGCCATGATTTAATTACAAAGTAGCACTGTTGTGTGAAATACTGTGAAATATTAGCTTTCTGACAAGAGAAAAGATTTGATGTCTTGACAAGCTGTTTTTATCAACAGCCAGGATTTAAGCCAAAGCTTTTAATATGGTTATACATTAACTAGGTGTTTGTGCAGCAGTTTTCACTGCACTGGGTACATGGTAGCATTCATGACAAAGACACTGTTTCAGTAGCCTTTTCAATGTGTATTCCACTTCCATTTGAAGTCTAACCTAGTTGTTGTATTTTGAATCTGTCTAAAATTCTGCTAAAGATTTTGGTTGGAAAGAGTGTGTTTTGCTTTTCTGGCCATTCCACCCTGCAGTGATGGAATGTCCTCTCCAGCAGCTGATGTGTTTCCTTCCTGAAGCACTTTTTTGCTAGGAGCAGCTCCTGGTATTTATAAGGATGCCTAAGCCTAAAAGGAATTATGTAAAAGTGTGAGATCATTGCTGCTCTGAAATCAATACAGCTTATACCATTTGCTTAATATTCTAGCAGTTGTTGAATATTTAGCTTGCCTGATGCAGAAAGCAAAAAATCTGTGGTATTTAAAAAAAAAAAAAAAACTATTTTTGTGTGGGTGGGTGGTTAAAACCCAACAGCAAAGTAATTTAAATAAACACTGCACAGAGCCATTGGCTGCCCCCACATCCCTCCGGGTTCCAGACCTGGTGTGAGCTGCTCCACTGGCATTTTCTATCTTCACCCATGTGCCAGCTTTTTCCTGCTCTCATTATTTGCCTCTGGTTTCAGGAAGATATCAGTGACCTTAGTTAGCAGTCACTTGAGTAAAGACATGAAATGTGGTTTGCTGAATACGCAGAGAAAAAACTTTGCTTTATCTACTATGCCTTAAGTTGATTAGCATGGATTTCCAGCTAGGGGCCTAGCAAGTACAGTTTGTCAGGCAGAAATGGGAAAGAAAAATAATCGGATTAAAGTGTACATAAATTTTGAAGTGAAAGCTCTCTGTGTAATGGAAATGTGACTGTGCTAACGGTGGCTGCTGCAGCAGCTGTGTGGACATGGTCTTTTTCTCCCCAGTCAGTGTGGCAGCCGTTTGTGTGGCAGGACTGAATGTTCAGTCTCTCATCCTGAAGTCTCTGCCCGAAAATCGGTGGAAAGTTTGTCTAACGCTTGGGGAAAACCATGCTGGGACCTGAGTAGCAATAGCTATGCTGAAAAATACCAGCAGGTCTTAATCCTGGTTGTGGTATAAACGGACTCTCAGATACCTTAATGAGATTTATAGTATCATGGGGGAAAAAGGTTTTAAAAGTGATGAAGGTGTATTTTACCCTGTGCAAGTGCTGCAATGGTCAGGAGAAGCTGCGGCATCCATAGGCACAAGGATTTAAGCTGGATTTAGTTCCCCAGTGCTGATTCCTCAGCACTGTTCCCTCCTGTTGGAAAGAGGAGCGGCAGGACCCTCTGGGATCCACCAAGTCCTGTCAGCTCCCCCTGCACCCTCCTTCCCAACTAAGGGACTGAGGACGAAGTTTAAAGTGAAACATAATTTCTGCAGTTGCTGTTTTTGCTGGGAGAAGAAGGAGGAAGATGTGAAACATGTGAGTGCTTCGACACTGAAGCCTAGGGGCCGCGTTCAAACGCAAACCGGGAGAGCATCTCACCGCTGGTTTTGGTTAGTGCGCACACCCGCCTGCTGTAACCCCCGGGGCAGGGAAGAGCGGCTGCCGGCGCAGGGGATTCCGCCTTGGCACCCCCAAAACGCGGCTGCTTTGAGCCTCCCTCGCAGGGCGCCATCCCCAGCAGCAGCAGCAGCGGCAGCAGGAGCGCGGCCGGCCCCGGCGCTGCGGCGGCTGCCGGGTCGCGTCCTCCGCGGTTAACTGCGCCGGCCAGGCCCACGGGCAGCGGCGAGGGGTGTTCGTGGCCCGCGCTCTGGCTCCGCTTGGAAGCCCTCGTGTGTCCGTGGCCTGCAAACAGCTGTGCAGCAGAACAGCCTCGTCTGCCAGGTCAGTGTCTTCCCCCGCGGACGCAGATTTTCTCTTTCACCTGGAGCCCTTGTCTGGGAGTGCCTTGAGGAGCGGCAGCTGATGGTGCCTGCGAGGGGAGACCCGAGGGGGATTTCAGCCATTCATCATTTATTGTTTCATTACATATTTCAGGTACACAGGGTGTCTCATAGCTGTGTTTGGCCCAAAAAACAACCTTCAGGGCTTTCCACAGAAACAGCTTTTCTTTTCCATGGCCAGCCATGTGCTAACCAACAGAAATGTGAGTTATCTGCAAGCTGCACGCTCTGGAAGTTGTGTCTCGGGCGCTGCGCTTGCAGCGCTGCAGGCAGGACCACGAGCCCTGAGACACGTCCAGTTCCCAGCCAGGCTCAGTGCTTCCTGCCAGATTCTTCAGCAATTTTTCCACCCCCCCCCCCTTTTTGTAATAGACTGCTGGGATGTTTCAATGGATATGAAGCCTCTAAACTTCATTTTCTTATGTCTGACACATTTGTAAATGATTTTTTTGGCAGGAAATACTCTATTCTTGGGAGAGTGAAAACACATTCCCAGCAGCCTGCTGGCCTGGCGCTTACACCCTTGTGGGCTGTGCCGGAGGCTCCTTTTGTGAGAGAGGATCTGGTTTGAATCTCCAAAACCAGGCGCGTTGCTGTCTCCAGGGGAGACTTAAAATGACATGTTCCTTGCTGGCAAGCTCTGCTCTGCTGCTGCTGCAGGGGAAGGGAGAAGTGTAGGTTGCTTAAGTTGCTAACTTCATAGGCACATACCAGCTAACAAA
This sequence comes from Tinamus guttatus, assembly GCF_059628265.1. Taxonomy (NCBI): domain Eukaryota; kingdom Metazoa; phylum Chordata; class Aves; order Tinamiformes; family Tinamidae; genus Tinamus; species Tinamus guttatus. The sequence goes on from NW_028288838.1 coordinate 150,649, forward strand.
TGCATCAGATACAGCCGGGAGGAGGGAAAAAAGGAAGTTTTCTGCCCTCGTGCTGTGTCGGGTAACACCAGGTCCCTGCTGCAGTCTGGGCAGAACGGAGGAGCCAGCGAGCGCCAAGCTGCTCCTGTGCCCGGCCGCGGCAGAAATGCCCTGTCACCGAGGCCCTCCCACAGCCCCGTGTGGCGTCTCCGCTTACTGGTAGCTTTTGGGGCTGAAACACAGAGCTCTGTTTTATTTACATATCTCAGGAATCCTTTGTAACCATCTGAATATTTGGGCAGGAAGGTGACAAGGCCAGTTAGAGGTCATGGTGGACACAATGCTTCATGTCTAGTCTGTTTGGATCTCAGCTGGGTCGTTTTGGGTACAAAATCATGATTTCTAGTTGCTGTGGAGGGTTACACGAGTTAAGAGAACTTTGTCAGTCCCGCACTGCCTCAGTATCTAACTTACAAAAGACGAGAGCACAAAAGTTACATGTTTTCCATGCCAGCAGTTCATGACTTTTGAACCAAGGGAAAACTTGGTCGAGGGGAAGCAGCCACGCAGGCAGCAGAGGGTGGCAGCCAGCAGGACCAACGGGAGCGTCCTGGGCGCTGCGCTTTGCACTGAGCGCCTGTGCCACCTCTCTTGAGGCAAAACCCCATGAGTTCCTGGCAGGAAGGTTTCCCCGCAGGGCCGCGCTGGCCCCCGCGGCGAGGGCCGCTCGTGCTCGCGGTAGCGGCCGCCTCGGGCCCGCGTTGCCCTCACGTGGTGGGGAGCAAGGGCTGCGCGCTCAGGCCGGGCAGCGGCGCGGGGCTGCGTCGGGCTGCTGCTCTGGTGTCGAACTTCCATGGACCTCATGTGAGAGGAGCCGTGTTTGCGGCATCTGCGTTGGGTGCTGCATGGAGCCGGAGAGGCTGCATGGCAGGGGCTCCTGCTGAGGAGCAGCCAGGACTCCTTGCAAGCCTGTGGGACAGACTCCTCGGGCGCCTCGTAGCTGTTTTTCCTATGTGCTTCACAAATAGCGGTCACTCTTTTTCTCTATTTTTGACCTGGAGTAAGCGGTTCTACTCCTCACTCGTGGCGGTCCGAGTCACCGCGCTGCTGCGCGCCTTGGCACGGCTGCCAGCGCTCCCAGCAGCTCCGCGCCTGGAAAGGGCCGGCCGGGCGGCGCGGCCGCGTGGGAGCCTCGAGCACCGCGTGGGAGCCTCGAGCGCCGCGCGGGAGCCTCGAGCGCCGCGGGCGGGAGCCTCGAGCGCTACGGGCGGGAGCCTCGAGCGCCGCGCGGGAGCCTCGAGCGCCACGGGCGGGAGCCTCGAGCGCCGCGTGGGAGCCTCGAGCGCCGCGTGGGAGCCTCGAGCGCCGCGTGGGAGCCTCGAGCGCCGCGGGCGGGAGCCTCGAGCGCCGCGGGCGGGAGCCTCGAGCGCCGCGCGCGGGAGCCTCGAGCGCCGCGGGCGGGAGCCTCGAGCGCCGCGGGCAGGAGCCTCGAGCGCCACGTGGGAGCCTCGAGCGCCGCGGGCGGGAGCCTCGAGCGCCACGTGGGAGCCTCGAGCGCCGCGGGCGGGAGCCTCGAGCGCCGCGGGCGGGAGCCTCGAGCGCCACGTGGGAGCCTCGAGCGCCGCGGGCGGGAGCCTCGAGCGCCGCGGCCGGGAGCCTCGAGCGCCGCGGGCGGGAGCCTCGAGCGCCGCGGGCGGGAGCCTCGAGCGCCGCGGCCGGGAGCCTCGAGCGCCGCGGGCGGGAGCCTCGAGCGCCGCGGGCGGGAGCCTCGAGCGCCGCGGGCGGGAGCCTCGAGCGCCGCGCGGGAGCCTCGAGCGCCACGGGCGGGAGCCTCGAGCGCCACGTGGGAGCCTCGAGTGCCGCGGGCGGCAGCGCTCGGTGCCTCCCTGGCCCGAGGGCCCCGCGCGCCCCCTGGGCCTGCTGCCGCCGCAGGGGTAACACAGGGCTGGCGGCTGCCAGGGCGGCGTTACCTCCGCGAGGGGAGCCCTGAGGGGCCGGCGCTTCGTGCTGGGGTCGCCCGTCTCGGAGCTGGGCAGGGCTGGGAGCACACGGCGCCCGGGAGGCCCCGCGGCCTTCCGGACCCCCCTGCCCTTTGCGCAGAGCTGCCCTCCTGCTCCGCCGCGTGTTCCCCCCGCGGGCCCTGGGGCTCTGACGCGGCGCTGACCTGCGGTGTGCGCTAAACTGCTGACGGGAAGTGGGTTAATCTGCCTGTGTTTTAAATGTCCAGCTGTGATCTCCCCAGAAAAGAGGGGTGGAGTGCCTTGGAAAAGGAGCGTGTGTCATCCTGCCCCGTGGGGCCGGCGGGGAGCGGAGCCGGCGCGGCGGCTCCAGAGCACTGCGAGAGCGCTGTGCGCAGAAGGGCCTGGGAGCGGAGGCCATTGGGGAGGCTCGTCCTGCCGCGCGCCCCCGCGCACAAGCACAGGGCCCCCGGGCTGCCCCGCTCAGAAACCTCCCTCGGGCCGGGCTGCGCCTGCTGAGCAAGGGCGGGAAGGTCCGGCTGGAAGAGCTTTGGCGTGCGAGACCCGAGCGTGGCAGAACAGCTCGCGCTCTGCTCCAGCGTTATCAGACATTGCACTGAACCTGCTGTGACCGGTGGAGGAGAACGGAGGCTCTGGGGCTCTCATTACACCTCTCCCGAGGTTTTCCTTGTGAAAGCAGAGTCAGGGATTTTCTCAACTGACTCTTCGAGTGCCTGCAGTGGGGAGCCCTTGCAGCACAAGTGACCCAGGCTCCGTGGTCATATGTTTGATCTGCTGCAAAGCAGAAGACACAGCACTGTGGGAAATGTCTTAAGTTTGCAAGTGTCGGCCACCAAGCAAGGGTCTGCGCCTCTATTTCCCAGGCAGTGCTTGGTGTCTGTGGGCTGTCGCCACTGCGGCGTGTGAGGGCTGCTGCCTCCGTAGACGGGGGCGCCGTGGGCAGCCCCGCTCAGCTGCTGCGCAGTGTTCCTGCGCCCCTCTCCGTTCCTGCGCCCCTCTCCGTTCCTGCGCCCCTCTCCGTTCCTGCGCCCCTCGGTGTTCCCGTGCCCCTCGGTGTTCCCGTGCCCCTCGCTGTTCCCGTGCCCCTCACCGTTCCTGCGCCCCTCGCCGTTCCTGCGCCCCTCGCCGGGGCCGCGCGCGGCGCTGGGGCTTGGCCAGCAGCCCCGAGCGCTCTGCGGAAGCGGGGAGCGCGCGCCCTGCCCGGGACGTGCGTGTGCAGGGCCGGAGCGCGGGGCCGCGCGGCTGTCAGCGGGGAGCGCTCGGCAGCGCCTCTGTCTCTGGGGAAGTTCTCCAAGTCTTTGCAGTGGTTCTTTCCCGGTGTCCTGTCCGTGCGCCTGCCGCGGGAGGTGGGGCAGGGAGAGCGGTGCCTTTCCTCGCGCTTGCCCTTACACCGCTCCTCGTCGCCCACCTTTACCAACCAGGCGCTCCGCGTGTCCCTGCTGATCTGCTGGTAAAAACCGTTGGCAGCGGCTGGGATAAGCTGCTTCCCGGGACTTTTCCTGGGATTATTTAGTCACAGCCATTGGCCGCTGGAGAGGGGCACAGGGACCCGTGCCATGCGGGCAGGCCCCATCCCGGCGGGACCGGCTGCGTGTCCAGGGCGCCAGCAGGAAACCGGCGCGGGGATCCTTGAGGTGTGGGGGAAGCCATCTGCAGACTCCAGCTGCAGCCTGAGCTTGGAGTCTTGCTGAGCATTGATGGTTGCCTCACTGCTGTGGGCTGCACAGAGGAAAAGAGAGCATTTCCTATCATCAGACTATCCTGCACCTCATGCCTTGTGCATTCCTTACGCTTCCCATTCTGTGTCTCTACTTCCTTCTCTTGTTCTTAACCTTTTCTACAGCTTGCTGCAGAGCGGACTGGACTCACTGGCTCCTCATAAAAGTTGGGGAGCTACAGTCAGACTGTGGTATAAATTATGCAGGTAAATTTGAGGCGGTAACTGAAATCACTGCCTTCCTTAATTGTTGAGATTTCTCTGGATCTCTAGTGATTCCTAAGTGTGAAAAAAAAATGATTATTAGTAAGCCAAGTATGCTATTTTTTCTTAAAACTTTTGAATGATTACCATTGGTTTCAGTTTTTCTTCATAGTTTTCTTTGCTATCCCATTCAAGATGCAGAAGGTGCGAGGCATTACATCTTTGCAGTTATTTGTTAGTGTGATTCAGTACATACAAGACCCATCAAATAAGTTTTTCTCTTCCAACCACTTTTTTTTTTTTCCAACCACTGGAAGAGTGGGACATCAGAACTAAAATCTTGTATCAAAGCAAGTAAAAGAAAGAAAGAAACCCCTGTATTATCCAAATAGTGTTAAGGAAAACATGGGGAAGAAACTTGTTGGCTGCCATGCACCCTTTGTGAGCTGAAGTGTTGCTTCTGTTTTGAAATGATTTTCTCAGTCCTTTTCTCCTGACCTAGGGAGAAGAAACTGAAAGCCAGAGTGCAAGAGCTGGTGAGTGCGTTGGAGAGACTCACCAAGAGCAGTGAAATCCGGCACCAGCAGTCTGCAGAATTTGTCAACGACCTTAAAAGGGCAAACAGGTACAGGGCACAGCGGCGGGAGCTGGGTCTGCGTGTGCTGCAGGGCGCTGGAGCCCCCTCCCCAGCCTAAACCCCGCACGCAGGGAGCTCAGAGCTGCTAATAACTAAGAGCGGGGGAAATAAGTTGATTTTAATTGAGCCGTTGTTAAATGCATTATTATGAAACAAAAATGTAAATCCTTCCATCTAGTCAGATTTATGTGTTGCTGTTATTTTGTTTAAAATTGCTCTCTTGCCTTTGGCTCCAGCCTCCGTATGAACAAACTGTCTTCCTGGTAGGGAAGCTCTCAGTAGGCTTCAGCTGGCAGCAGCCTCGGAGAGTGCTGTGGACTGCAGCTCCCCCTTCTGCAAGGAGCCTCACGCTCACAAAGAAGTTTTCACTAATTGTTATTTATGGGAGAGAAAGAAACTCTAGTTTGTTTAATAGTGGGTTTTGTGAGCAGATACTGGCTGTGAGGGGATCTTTTTTCATGAAACATTAGATGATGCTGTAGCATTCCCAAGTAATGCTCTGCAAAGCCATCATAAGCAACCCTCTAGCTGGTTCTTGAAACCCTGTTTAAAAACATGTTTTTGGTAACCAGTTTATTGGAAAAGGTGCATGCCTGCCCAGAAGAAATAGAGAGCTTAGCACTGTGATGAATTTGAAAAGGGTTTAAAATACAGTTAAATTTTAGGGAGAGAATCAGCATCCAAACTTCAGAGTGCCCTCATGGCGCCTTTTTTTTTTGGGGGGGGGGGATAACATGTACTGTGAGCGAATTTTGCTGAATGGTCGTGTATTGTTTTGCATTTCCCACAGTAACTTGGTAGCCGCTTATGAAAAAGCAAAGAAAAAGCATCAAAACAAGCTGAAGAAACTGGAATCACAGATGATGGCCATGGTGGAGAGACACGAAACTCAAGTAAGGATGCTCAAACAGCGGATAGCGTTGCTGGAAGAGGAGAACTCTCGACCGCACACCAATGAAACTTCACTCTGAGCGCCTCTTCCGAGAGGACTGATGCCATCACAAGTCTGTGTCTTTTGGAGGCTCCTTTTGAGGTAGCTTCGAACTCTAAAAGCTCGATCCTTAACACAGACATAGTTCACAGTATCGCTAGGATCGCAGCTTTGCAGTCAGGAGTTATGGGGGTCAGGAGTAATGGGGAAAACTTTAGCATTAAGCAAAGACTTTTTAGTAATGAAAATGGACAGTGCCTGAATTGCCATGCCATGAACATGCACATTGCCTGTCTCGTTAAGTTTGCGCGCACACGGTTCTCTCCAGCATATGCCCCACGGGCAGCAGTGTCACATAACAAAGTAATACGTGTTAAGAGGTTTTACTTGGGGCATTTGGGGATTGGAAAACGCTCCAGTTACCTCGAGAGAGCTCCGGGGCTCCCGCCGCTCCGTGCGTTGCGCTCGAGCCCCGGTGCCGCTCCTGCAGCAACTGGGCAGGGAGACGGGGGACGCCCCGAGGGGAGGCTGGCGGTGGCGCCTGCACCACGCCAGCACTTACTCGTGGAGCAGATCAAGTGGGGAGAACTGTCGTTGGGCTAAAAACAGGCAGCCCAGGGCGCCTCTGGGAACCATGATATGGTAACACATTTCTCAGTTCGTCAGAGGGCTCAAGGCTGTGAGTTCCACTGTGCCAGACGCTCTGTGCCAAGGTCGTGTCAGGAATTGCAGGAAATCCCCTGATACTGCGTGCTGAATGCAATGAGACAGCTGGATATTTCCTATTAATACATTATTATAGCCAGGGTAATTAAGACGCTGGGCCATTTTTGTCATGAGTATAGTTTTATTGCAGCTTTCTATGATCAAGAGGTAGAATGTCTTTTTTTTTTTAATATGCTTTTGACCAAATAAAAAAAAGGTACTTATTTATTAGGAATGTACCTGCTCAATATTAAATACATATGCACAAGACTATATCAGTGTATATGTATGGATGTTCAACCACAAACAGAATGTGAATGGTTATGTCTTCATAGGGCTTCTTAGGCTAACTTTTTTTTACTGTTGTTAACCTTCTTTTTTAAGTCACATCATCCTAATATCCTGCGCAGATAAATGACCTGACATTTTTGAGCTATAATAGTAATGAAGGCTGAGCAAAGCGTTGACATGGTTTCAAGGGTTCAAAAAATGGAACCTGACATGACAGCAGTTTCACGCGGGATATTCTTCAGCACAGCTACGGCCGTCACGTTAACCACCTGCGGGGCAGCGCGGACACAAGTGCAGAGCTCACTGACTTTGCTCTGCTGTCACCGCGTTACCTCTCCCTTCGGTATTTTTCAAGCTGTGTTTTCTCCAGGAAATCCACTTTCGGGAGCCAGGTATCCTTTCCATTCAGGATATGACTTGTTTTATGTTGGGCTGCACCTCTAAGATTAGTGTGCTTAGAGCAGTGAGACATTCTTTCATCTATTACTGCAATTTCCAGGACTAAAAAAAAAAAATTTTTGACAGGACTTGAACTGGATTTGTCTGGTCTTGGGTTAGGCCAGGCAGCCAGGGCAGTTGTGGGACTCGTGTTCAGTGTGCTCTGGTAAAAATGCAGTCACAGTTCTCTCTGCTCTTACCTGAAACAAGGGCCTGGAGGACGTCTCAAACTCTCAATGTGAAATTCCTCTCACCTAAGGTAGCTAGAAACTGTTATTGCACTGGGTTTCCTGTTTGGCCTTTTTTTTTTTTTTTTCTCATTTTATTAGTAACTAAAGAAACTGTTAAGTGAATTAGGCTCGAAACATTTAAATTGCAGGCAAGAATGTACACTACGAAAGCATGAAACGGAGCTGGGTTTAGAAACACAAGGCAGCCGTGGCCGTGGCAAGGCCCCCGCCTGCTGAGCTCGCCCGGCTGCCACGCGGGCACCAACCCCGAGCAAACGCCAGGAGCTTCTATGCACGTTTGAAACACCAGCCTACAAACACGTGTGCGTTTAACTCTGCAGCTACTGCAAATCCCTGCAACGTGGCTCACCTAACACTGGTTGCAGAAACAGTACACTTGCAAAGCAGAAATAAAAATATTGCTCACTTATTAATTAATCCTAGTTTATACTTTATTTTTTGACTTTCTAAATTGCCAGAGTGCATGAGACTTTATATTTTGCATTGCGTTCAGAAAAAAACAAGTACTTTTTCTAATTAAGGGTATAGATCTTCACCAGCTTGAATGTACTGTTAGCTATTACAAAGCACATGTGATTAAGTTTGCATTAATGTCAGTATTGTTCCACAGTTTTTAGTAGGAGTTTCTCATTTAATACTGTACCATACAGTGTAAGTTTAGAAACGTTTCAGCTTATCAAATTAGCTTTAAATGTGCTGCTGCTTTTTAGTTTTCTAGCTGCTGTAAAAGAGCTGTTTTGTGTTCATTTGATATAGAATTGTAAAAACTGCATTTATTTATACAGAGACATTTATAATACTTTTATTTTACAAATGTTCTTATATTCTGAATAAATTTCTAATGCCGTGTGTGTTTTGTGGTGTTTCTTGCAGCTGCCCGTCGCCGTGTTGCCGCCGGGCGCTGCCGAGGGGCGGCGCGGGAGGGCCGGGCGCTGCCGCAGGGTTGACGGGGGGGACGTGGGGCTGAGCTCAGCGACACCCAGGCCCTGGTTTAACGGACATTTACCCTTTCCGGAACACTCAGGCTTTCCGCCAGCCCTCCACAGTTTGAACAATAACTTCACAGAAATGGAGAGCACATATGAAACTGTTTCCACACATCCAGTTCTTTTAATGACATTGTATGGACCAAAACCCAACATTTCATAAATACTTTAAAAGCACTGATTAAGCTTGACATACTTCCTCTCTTCAACAGACCAGACATCCTTTTAAAATAATTCTCCCTTCGCATTGTTTGATGGGCCCCCTTGTCTACCTTCACAAGTGGCTTTAAAAACTCTTTACTGGCACCTACATATAAATGGGTGCTGCTACCTGGCTTAAGGCAATATTAGTTCAAACCTTCTGTCATGAAGGAACCCACGGGTAGGGGGCAGCCTGAGCTTCACACTGCAAACAGAAATGTCCATATCTGTATTTCATTACTACAGTGAGTTACAAAGTAATTTAACTTTACAGAGAAGTTACAGTAGAAAAGTGTCAGGTTAGTCAGTCTCCTCAGTGATGTGTCTCAGTTTCTGCATCAGGGAATGACAATTAAAACCACAGCTGTTATCCAAGATGTTGCTGGTGGTCACACGTTACCTACTAAGGAGCAAACATGAAGAGCAAACTGCTCTGCATGATGACACACTGGAAGCTGACTAAAATCCACATTCTTCCCTGCAAAGCGTTCACGGTGTGCCCAGCAGCACACGCTCTGCATGGTTTGTTAACACAAACTACAGCCAACAGTTAAAGTTCATGGTGGGTCTGCTCAGTGGTGGACATACTCTGTACACTGTGAAGCCTTATGACAATTACTCTTAAGTAACTGTAGGTCAGCACATTTCCTTGTACTCTGCTAGTACTGAGGAGCGAACTGCAGTTTACTGCGATTTACTCACACGTTCCCTCCATCACTGCCCACAGGGGAGCACTCTAGGCGCGGGTGTATGCGGTTCTGTTAAGTCACACCTGTACGATAATCTACTTCAGTACAGTCCAATGAAAAAGACATTGAGGTCCAAACATTTAATTTTAATGTTCTCCTAGTAATCCAGATTCTTAGTATGATCCCGAATATGGCCAATATAATTGCTACATAAACTGACTTGCTTTAAGTTCACAACCTACCTTGACAGTGAAAATGCACACAGAGCACAAATGCTACTGCATCTCCTGCGGGGCCTATGTACAGCATTACGAACAGTGCAAATACGAGCAGTTGGCTATTACTGTCAGCCTTGAACAAGACTATTGCTACAGAGGCGTAAGAATAAAAACCTGTTACACAAGAGTAGTGACACTCCCAGGCCTAACTCACTGAAGCACCTTCAGTTAGTTTGCAGAAACAACATGTGGTTGTTTCTAAGGCTGAAATACTGTACTACCAAAAGCAAACTTAAATCAGCTTGGAGTCATGGATGAGCACCAGAGTTCTTTAACATTTACAGTGTAACTCTTAACTTTTTAAATAGAGAAACTACTTTTAAATCAATGAAAGGCTATTCTAGCAGTCCTCAACGGTCTTGAGACTCTCATATGTATAGAGTAACCTCCTGTTTTACAAAATGAAGGCACCTGATACTAACCTCTGGAAAAAAAAATGCTCAAAATTTATAAAAATAAATCAGGAGGCTCAAAAAATTAAAAGCAAAGAAAGACAACTGGAAAACCAGTCACGCAGGACCAGCAGTGCCATTCTGCATGACAGGATGTTAGAGCTTGGATTCTTAGTGCAGACTCTTTGCACCAGTGTGATCTACGGGTGCTGCGATTTATTACACATCACCAAGAGCTTGCTGCATTATGTGTAAAAGCTGGAAAAATAATTACCTTAACGCAATCACAATCTGAGAGCAACTCCAAGGGCAGCGGGGCTGCCGAGCCCCTTTGGTTTTAAAGGAACAGTTACTCACAGAGGCCCCCAGCGGGCAAAGCAAGGAACAGTGAACACACAGTTCTCCAGGCCGCAAAATACATCAGAGGGACTGCGGAGCACAGCAGAGAGGCCTGGAACAACAACGAGGCCCAAAACCTTAATAAAAAACTATCTATGTAAGTTTGGTCTAAAAAAAAATACATTATGTTTAAAAAAAATACCGCAACTGTGCAATACATGCAGCTATTTCCCTGCTTCTCCGCAGCACCACGTTTTTCCAGGCTGGGGACCGTGCCCGGCAGCTGCTCCGGATGCGGCGCCCTTGGGGACAGGGACGGCGCCGCAGCCACGAAGCAGCAGCCGCGGCCCGCGGCACCCACGCAGCCGTATTCATTAAAGACCTGGTCATTTTGTTATTTGGTTAATTCAATTTAATTAATGAGCGCCTGACAGGTGACCATTAATAATGTGAAGACCGCCCCCTTGCAGGCAAGCATTCTCATTTGTTTTAGCTCCAATCATAAACAGTGTTTTTAACATGTGTCTAACATGGGAACAGTAACTCTTTTTTCACTGTATATATCCCCTATGCCTATGCAATTAAAAAAAAAGAAAAAAAAACTATTAATTACCCACTTATTTTTTTCACTGTTTTACAGAAACTCATGTAAACTGTACTCCTAAACTTGGAGGTGCACTTAATTATAAAATGGTGAAATAACAGCAAAGTCACAAGCATTAACAATGCAAAACGTTCACCGTGCAGCACACTGTGGAGCCCAAGCGGATCACACGACACCACCACACTTGCATTCCTGTAGAAACCTTTCAGGAACAGCAGCAGGAAACAACATTAACACAAGAAACAGTACCCTTACACAGAGCAGTAGAAGTTATTGCATATTTCATCACATTTATTTGCAATTCACGTTAAGGCTGGATTTACGAAAATCATGCCCTACTTTGGGCTTTTTAATGAAACAACCAGTTTCTTTTATACTGATCCAAACCTTCATTAAGATGAAAAGAAAAGAATACATAGCCAGGGAATACAGAGGAGAGCTAGAGCAGAGCCATCACCTCCTAGTCACAGGAGACACCTGCTGTGGATAGAGACCTCTGCCTACAATATGATTTAACATCTAGATAGTTCAGCTGAAGCTGGTGGTGATCAGCGGTGCAGAGTCTAGTTGGAGGCCTGTAGCTAGCGGGGTCCCCCAGGGGTCAGTCCTTGGTCCAGTCCTGTTCAATTTATTCATCAATGACCTGGATGAAGGCACAGAGTGCTCCCTCAGCAAGTTTGCTGATGATACCAAACTGGGAGGAGTAGCCGATACCCCAGAGGGCTGTGCTGCCATCCAGAGGGACCTGGACAGATTGGACAACTGGGCGGTGAAAAACCTCATGCAATTCAACAAGGCCAAGTGCAAGGTCCTGCACCTGGGGAGGAATAACCCCAGACACCAGTACAGGCTGGGGACTGACCTTCTGGAGAGCAGCTCTGCAGAGAGGGACCTGGGTGTCATGGTGGATGATAAGTTGACCATGAGGCAGCAGTGTGCCCTCGTGGCCAAGAAGGCCAATGGGATCCTGGGGTGCATTAAGAAGAGCATCTCCAGCAGGTCGAGGGAGGTGATCCTGCCCCTCTACTCAGCCCTGGTGAGGCCAAATCTGGAGTATTGTGTCCAGTTCTGGGCTCCACAGTACAAGAGGGATGTGGAGCTGCTGGAGAGAGTCCAGCGCAGGGCTACAAGGATGATCAGGGGCCTGGAACATCTGCCCTATGAGGAGAGGCTGAGGGAGCTGGGCCTGTTCAGCCTGGAGAAGAGAAGGCTGAGAGGGGACCTGATCAGTGTACCTCAAGGGATGCAGTGAAGAGGATGGGCCCAGCCTCTTTTCACTGGTGGCCACCGACAGAACTAGAGGAAACAGCCAGAAACTGAAACACCAAAAGTTCCACAGGAACTGAAGGAAAAAATTCTTACCAGTGAGGGTGACAGAGCCCTGGAACAGGCTGCCCAGAGAGGTTGTGGAGTCTCCTTCTCTGGAGATCTTCAAAACCCACTTGGACGCAGTCCTGTGCCACGTGCTCTAGGTGACCCTGCGTGTGCAGGGGGGTTGGACTAGATGATCTCTAGAGGTCCCTTCCAACCTTAAGCATTCTGTAATTCTGTGATTCTATAATAAGTCATGAGCTCAAAGTTTCATTAACTGCCCTCTTATTTCACACAGCATAACAGTAATTTATCTGAAACATCAGCTTACAAAGATTTCCACAGTTTGATATTTAATCATGCCTTAGGGGAGGGAGGCCTGTTAGCCCCACAGGCAGCTGCAGCCAAGTGATACAAGCACAAACTCCTGCCTCACCATGAGCAGGGCACTTCTGCCGGTAACTCAACTACTTGCACCGGAGAAGAAACAAAAGGTTAGTTTTCACCTAGAGCTGAATAATGCAACATGGGCCAGCACTATCCCACCACTCAGTTCCTGCACTTGCCAGTTACTGTTTTGGGCAGCCTTTGGATCCTACTCCTTCCACGAGGCAAAACAAAGCCAGAAGCAGAGCTGTTTCACAAGCGGGTCTTGGACGAGGTCCTGTTCTCAGGGGGAAGGAAATGCTGCAGTCTGTTTCTCCTGCCAATGACACAGGAGTTCAGGCTTCCCACAGCAGTAAGTGCTACAGCATCAGAAATCCCAAATCGCCTGGCGCAAAGCAGATAAATAAACTCTAAGATATTTCTGCAGCCATTTTTGAGAGGAGAAAAAAGAGAGAAAAAAGACACAGAGTATTCGAAGAAAGACCGAGATAGTGAGAGGTGTTTTTAGCTACCACAAAAGTTTTGTAAAAACTTGGTGCATGAACATACACACTCTCATACAGACTGCAGGCCCAGTTAATTCAACCTGCCAAATTATCCTTTGTTCACTCACCCTCATTTTAGAAAAAAAAGTCCATTTTAAGATGTAGGACAAGAAGCTTTTGTTGCAAGCTGCTGTGACAAACAAGAACAGCATGTATTAAAAACCCCTTAATTTGGATCATGAAGAACAAATCTAATACTTTCAGCGTGTCACCTCAGCTCCCACTTTTTCTCTTCACATCCTTCATACTCCTCGAAGGAGGGGTCACAGCGGACGAGGCCCGAGGCTACGGCCAGGACTCCAGCACTGCTCGGCACGCACAGAACACAGCTGCTCCACAGCCAAGGGCAGAGCACAGCATGAAAGAGTTGGCACTGTTAGAATCATTACTGCAAGCCGGATTAAAAGCCATTTAGTGTCACACTATGCTCTACTGTCCATACACCTGCCTTCTTCCTCTCAGCAAGATCCAGAGAGGCTTATTTACGTCCAACACAAATGCTATACAAGTAACTTCCCACAATAAAATAAAAGTTAAAACTTTTTTTTTTTTAAAGCAGCTGCATTTGGGTAACACAAACGCATACAAAACCTTTGTGGCTCTCCCGGTCCTTACAGCGGAGGCCAGACGTTTCACAAGACCAAGTGCTACCCCGTTTTTGCATCCTCACTGAAGACAGAAGCAGAGTAGATACAAGAAGGCAAAATGCTATAGATTTGCCTCCAAGGGTCACTGATAGCCGGCCAACAAAAAGCCAATTTTCAGGCTGAAGGAAGGAAGATATCTAGCAGGGAGATGAGGGGTAAAACACCAGAAAAAGAGAAAAATGAAAGGTTGTAGCTAGGTTTGAAATGTGCAACTTTAAAACTTCTAGGACAGACACAGGAGTCCTCTGAAAATCAGTTTCATTGCCACTGCCATAATATTGCAATGTTCTAGAAAATGAAGACTTAACGATTCCGACAATTTTACAATAGACCAGTTAAAAGTTCAGCAAGCTGGTATAATGCCAACATTAAAAGAAGAATAAAAAATCACAATCTAAAAGAACATAGAACAAATTCAAAAATAAAAACAGGAAAAACAGAATGCCCTCTAACACACAGCTAGGAACTCGTGAACTGAACACTGGAAAGGTACTTCCGTGGACAAAGGAGATACTGCATTTAAAGTGCAATCCTTCACTGTGCCTCTCCCATACTGCAAAGAGAACAGACCTTTCCACATCATCAGTCAGTCCCTGCACTGCATTAAAAACAAAAGAAAAAGACACACAAAAAAATCATTCCTCCTTTCCGCCCCACAGAAAACTCCTGAGAAAGAGTAAGGCTGGATTTGAAACCCACTCAATTGCAACAGGTAAGTCTGATTTTTGTTCTTAACAAGCTTGCTGTCAGAAGTCAAAACTTTTCATTATGGCATCGTGGTCAAACTTGAAGCTCAAGAAAGCTCTTGATGAGAACATAAATTTGTAATGGCCATTGCGTGCCACAGAGTGTCCTTCCCCGTGTTCTAGCAGCGGATCCTCACTGGAGCAACACATCTCATATGCAGCATCTTCTAAATTGAAGGAGAAAAAAAAAAAAAAGGCATGGATCAAATTTTAGGCAGCTCAGCAATAAGTGGATCAATAACGGTACTTAAGTCTATCGCTTTTTTCTGAATCAGTCCTTGTTTCTTTTTGCCCAGAAACATGCTGAAATCAATTTTCCCAAATAAAGAACTGCAAAACCACACAAAGTTGACAAAGATAAAAATAAAAACACACAAAAAAGACTTCTTTAGAAAAATAAAGTTTCATAACTTTTGGCAAGGTCTTGCAAGAGGGAAGAAAAAAAAATTCCTCTAGTGTCTTCAGCCCTAAATGAATGACCCTGGAAAGAAATTCAGAGCAGACTTGCCTGTTTCAAAGTTATCTTGAAGTCTTCTTGGATTAAGCCTTTTTTCACATTTCTAGATAAGAGAATGAACATATATTACACACTTCATAAGAAAATTACCTATTTATTCTCAGGGGTATTGCTGAACTGTCAGCTAAGAGGCATGTTGGTTACGATTGCTTTGACACACCTCCTGATGCAGAAATTATGTCATTTTTAACACAGAACATAAACTCTGCGATGCTCCTTTATCAAACGGACACGCTCCACTTCCACCAAAGTGTCTCAGAAGCATGCAATCTTGTGAGTCGGCCAACCATTTTTAAGATACAAAACCAAATTTTAAGGAGAAATTTTGAGCATTTTCTAAACTTTTTTAAGCCAGAAAGCATTTGCATACTGTGGTGTGGAATCAAAGTGGCACACGCTTATGCCTCTTCTTAAACCTGCCTGCCCTAAAAAGAGAAACTGAAACATCTCCAAGGCAGAATTAAGTGCTAGTCCTAGGTATACCACAACAAAAGTATGACCCCAGGCACCCCATTAAAATTAAGGCCTCCAAATTGCACTAGAAATTTGGGAAAGTGTGTGTTTGAATTGATAAAAGATCAAGAACCACACAAATAAAACACAGAAATAGGTGAACCCTTAGGTGAACCCAAGTCTAAAAGAGCTTGCACAGAAACTGTGGGGTATTAACAGTTCCATTGCTTTCTATAAAGACCCTACAGAGTCCACTTGTCATAAAATACAACCTTTTCTGTGAAGTCAGAGCATTTCTGGGAAGTCAGTCCTCTAGCTCTTCATTCTACTCTCAAACCAAAAAGCAATTTAACTGTTGCTTTCTACAAAAATGATTTCACAACGATGAGAGCTTATCGTTTCTGCATCCTTACACAAAAATGAGAAAGAAGGCAAGAATTACAAGTCAGAATAAGAAGAGTCTAGCTTACAGCCAACAAATAAGAAAAGCTAAGGCCTGGACAAGTAGTTCTCTGCACTTCAGCTTGAGGCTCAGTTGTTGCAAAAAACACAACTGAGTAGAATTGGAGAACTATAAAGAACAATAAAGAAAAAAAATCAGACTAAAAAAAAATCCATGAGTTCTCCCAGTCAACAGAACTTTAGGGGCAAGAGCAGTTACAACAAACAAGAGGTAAGAAAAAAAGAAAGAATGTAGTATGGGAATTTACAAATTGCTGAAAATGGCACATGAGATACTGGCATACAAGTCAAAAATCTAGTCTGTATCTCAAAATTCATGCCAGGGAGGAGGGAAGTAACTAAGTATATGCTTTATAGTACTTGGGTTTTTTTTTTTTAGTTTAAATGTTGATATTAAAACTTGATATTTAAAATAATACATGTCTGACCTATTCGTGTATTATATAATGTATATATTAACTGTCAATGCTGCAAAAAGATTGTCTGACAGGGCTGACAAAATCCTCTGCTAAAATAAGCCTTACTTCCAAATTGGTAACTTAATGAGGTTTAATATGCCTACCTATAGATATACACATTTATAACTTAAGAAATGTCATATGCCTACAATATAACTACTATATATTCTCTTCAAATACACTTTTGACAGATATGTACTCTAGCTATTACTGGAACCTGGTAGAGGAGACAGCTACTGCACGTTTCTTACCAAGGCATGGTTTTGCTTAGCTGGTTGACTGTGGACTCCGTTTGTTCGCTTCTTTTGGCTGGGAGTGTCTGGATGTTGCTTTCTGCCATTGGCCCTCAAGTTCTGACTCTACCATCACATCCAAAAAGAAGAAAAGACAAGAGTTTAAATGGCCGCACTGAACATCACTGCACTGTGGCACTTCCTGCTTATTAACTAAAATAATACCTCCTAATACCTGAAAACATTTAAACGAACAGTATTTTCTGTACACGTGCTGAAGTGCACAGAAACTCAAAAAGCAACATGCACTTGAGTTACAGAAAGTTGTCAGCTTTTACACAGTTTCCTGCACTATTACAGCCACACTGATATGTAATAAATGCAAAGCAGTAACCTCCACTACTTACACTCCAGCAGACACACTAGTGACATGCAAAACGTTTCAGAGAGGTATGTGAAGGACACTCAAAGGATGAGCCAACAGTGAAACAACACAACTACAGCCTGATACCCACCCCCTCAAATGTCAGCACCAAGCAAGTAAGTCCAAAAACTCCCTCCAGGTGGTGTTCTTTTTGTTTTTTTGTTTTGGTTTGGTTTTTCGGGTGGGTGGAGGGGAAGGGGCATGTTTTTGTTTCGCATGCTACGGTGACAAAATTCTTTACTTTCAGGTTGGAATGATGTGTCAAGACATTAATTTTAAACGTCCCAATAACTGGTCCAGATAACATGTTTGTCTAGAAAATGTAACATACCTTTATTTTTAAAACTTCAGATATCTCAGCATGATTACATGGCTTCTGTGGTTGTTTTGGCTTTATCCACTGCTCTCCTGAAGAGCTATCTGTACATGTCTGCTGACCACAGCGAGGCTTGGATCTAGCGCATTAAAAAATGAAAACAAAAACAAAACAAACAAACGAACAAACAAAAAGAACAGAATTTACAACACAAGTTCAAGGCTATTAATAGAAGAACAGAAATATCCTGAAGTTTTCTGCCTCTCCAGAACAATGTGAAAGACAAACTGAAGTCCTGACATCATCAGGATGCTCCCTCAAACCACCCATCCGTAGCGGGCCTGCTGGAGGACACCTGTGCTCCAAGCAGACAGCAGGTTTGCCCCCTTTAGGAGCTGGAATGCATCCGTGATCATTTGCCAACTGACCCGAACTACTGGAACACGGCCTTCCACCCAGGATCCAGGTTTGAAGATGTGCTCCAGACTTTTAGCTCAGCTGAGAGAAGCAAACAGTAGTACTTGCTCCCCTTGACCTTCTCATATTCTTGATAGCCTAGGATCAGTTAGAGTGAGCCCTATTTTCCAATGTCCATTCATTTTAGGTAGGTTCTATCTTTCTACTTCCAAAATCAGTGTCAGTACTCTTTCAGAGAGGCTTATTTCTCTTACAGAGGTACAAAAAGCATTGACCAAAGTTAACTACTCATAGTTTGTTTTTTACATATGTGTAGAACTCAATAAATTATCTCAGTTCTGCCATGACTGAGAATTCATCCCCCACTTGATGTACGCTGATAAGCACATCATTCTCTGAGATACTCCTATAATCTTATTAATTCATCCTATCCCTGAAACAGAAATACTCAGAGAGAAAGAATGATCAGTTTTGCATAACCGAGGTTTGATAGAAAGGCTATATAGATAGAGCTGTTAAACTGACCTGGATCTTACCTCACTTTTTCCATGCTAAGCTTACAGGGAGTGTTCCCAGCAGATGAAAGTCCATTGTCACTATCCGAGGTATCTCCATTCCTTCGAGAAAGCCATTCCCTCAATGGCCTATGACCAAGGAGAAGTTCAACAAGATTCACTTATTAAAACAAACCTGAAGAAATTAACGTCTTCTGAAAGGTACTGCCCTGGAATTTGGCTCATCTTTAACATACCTGATGAAGGGAATGGCCATAAAGAATTTGTTAGGTGCCAAACCTAGCTTGGACTTTGGGGTCATGTCATTCCTGTGGCATGGTAATTTGTCAATGGAAAACCATTCAATATTCTAAAAAACAGAAAAACAACAACACTGCTGTAGTACTAGAAGATCTTAAAAGCACACACCATCAACAATTACTTTAATTAAAAACTGTAACAAAAGACTGAACTAACAGACTAAAACAGAATTTTCCACGTAAGGAAGATAAGCGGACCACCAGTGGACAAGAATCAGAGTTGACGAAGTTGCTAAGACACTACAGTGATAAATTGCCATTTGTAACTAGTATTCGAGACATTCATCACAGTTGCTATTTTGCTATTTTGCACACAGAAAACAATCACCATTACTGCAGTCAAATTCCACAGCAGAGCACCTTCACAATTAAACAAAACAATGCATACCCGAATTTCCCTTCTAGTTTTAGGGTTGAATTTTGTGTTCTTTGGAACTCCTGGAATGATGTAGAGCCGTGCTAACTGATCATTAATTCGCAGCTCAATGTATTCTTCTTTGCAGATATAATCTTTTATATCAAACCCGGTTTCTTCAAATACCTAGAAAGTATACAGATGATATGAGCATGTACATAAAGATTTATTATTTCAAAACTGGATCATTAAACATTTTGAACTGAAAAAAAAAATCCATCTGAGACCTTCAAACATAACTTACCTCTCTAGCAGCACAATCATGAGGAGCCTCTTCTTTATTTACCTTCCCCTTTGGAAACCCCCAACCAGACTTTGCTAAATAACCCTGGACCAAAAGAACCTGGAGAACATAAGGAACACAACTGTTAAACACTCACTATTTTTAACAATTTCCAAGCAAATATTTCCTTTTATCCCCATAAATATATTTGCACTGGAGGAAAGAACCAATCTTTAAGTATTCATAGAATTGCAGAATCCCAGAATGGTTGAGGTTGGCAGGGACCTCTAGAGATCATCTAGTCCAATCCCCCTGCTCCAGCAGGGACACCTAGAGCACAGGGTGGCATCCAGGCGGGTTTGGAAGATCTCCAGAGAAGGAGACTGCGCAATCTCTCTGGGCAGCCTGTTCCAGTGCTCTGTCACCCTCACACAGGAAAGAAGCTCCTCCTCACTCAGAGGTGAAACTTCCTGTGTTTCAACTTGCACCCGTTACCCCTTGTCCTGTCACTGGCTATAACCGAGAAGAGTTTGCATTACCACTACAATTTCTGATTAACCTTTCTGTGTTCTGTGGAGGAAGAAAAAAAAAAAAAAAAAGTAAGAAAAAAGCAAAAGCATACCTGTCTTCCATATTTTACTCAAATCATTCCGGTACCCACTTCAACAGTATCATATTTAAGGTCTCTGTGAATCTCAACTGCCTTTTTTTTTTCCCTTCAAGATGGCAAAAGTGGATTATAAAAAGATCATTTTGCCAGTTCACACTTCAGCTGTCCCTTTAGTTCTTCACCATTATTTTTGTACTTACATTTTCAAGTGTCTCATCAAGAATAATTGCACCATAGGTTGGCACTCCCATTTTATATTCCTTCCACTCATCTAAAACCTTTTGTACATCTTCACCTTGAGGCAGTAAAAAAGGACAGTGATTGAAGAGTACAGCAGGATGTTAAGGATGCTAAATTTATTTATCCAGTTTCCAAACACATGCAGTCTTACAAAGATAGCTCAGCATTTACAATAATCACTGCATCCCCCAGGGTGCTTTCCAGACACATTCATTCTCTAAGAAGTGAAGAGTATTATGCTTCTCAACACGCAGGAAAAAAAAAAAAAAAAAGAACAAGCAACATGTATAACTCTAAAGTTTTGAAGGCGAATCTACAAGTCCTTAAAGAAATCTTATTGAAATGCTAGTAAAAATCATTCTTTGGTATTATATTTAAAAACAAACACTACAGCAGAAATAACATTTCTGGTAAATCAAAGAAAAAGGTGTAATGAACAAGTTATCTACTACATCATTTTTTTTGTGTTGCCTGCAAATACTAGAGCAACTACTTTAGTGCGAAAAATACTGTTATAATTTAAAAGTCTACCTGAAATCACTCAAAAAATGTACACAGTGACCAAAAAAAAAGGTATTGTTAAAATAAATACTGTCAAGAATTATTTTGAATAGTGAAGCCACAGATGATATTATTATGAAAGTTAAAACCAACACACCAGTCCATATCAAAAACGTATAGGAAAAGGTTAAAACAAAACAAAACAAAATGCTAGATGTTGATACAAAATTTACTTGACATGTTTTTCTCCAACAAGGCACAGATCATGTAAGTTCTGCTTTTTTTCATTAAGTGTCAGGCCCAGCAGAAGACAGCCAAGACACATGAGTTCGGTAAAAATACATCCTCTCTCCTACTAACAGGACAGCTTCTGCAAGAATCCTGCAGCAACTGCCAGAACTCCCAACAACTACATACCATTTCCCATCAGGAAATGCATACCACCCTTAGCTATATTCACACTAGGCTTTCCTGTGATTCACACTAGGCTTTAAATAAGATGAGAGCATACCCTTAAGAGTTTCCATACCTCACGTGAAACCCATCCAGTCTAACAACCTGCAGCCATGTGGAGAAGTAAAAAAATATTCCACACTTTTCACACTTCCTAAACTGCAAGAGAAACATCTCATTTGTAGAAGCCACAAAATTCCGAAAACTTACGGAGTGCGTTTCAGAGGCCTGAAAAGTTAAAAATCATGTCTAGCTGGTAACGAGCAGGACAGGAACAGCCATTTCCCTGTTGCAGCACAAGATACAAAGTTTCACTAACAATGTCGTTTGTACTTTATCCAAAGAGCCTGAAAACATTTACAGTAGTAAAAAGGATATCAGCTTTAGCAAAGTCTCTTATCCCACACTGAGGTAATCCTGGTGTGTTTTGCATGTAGAAATCCAAGTAAAACCAATGGGCGAGTTCAATCTGAAAACATACTCTGATTGCATTGTCTCTCTCTTCACTTGGAATGTGCAAAATAAATCGGCTGCCAGGAAAGAAAGAAAAATAAGATTAGGAAATCTTTTGATTTGAATACCTAACAATGAAACTGCAGCAGTAGTTTTCCTAATCTAGGAATGCAGAGCAACAAATCTTCCTGGAGTTCCACACAGCAGAAAGCTTTCCCATGAAAGATACAATTTCTAAAATTAGGAAGGAAAACGGTCTTTTCTCTCCAAAACTTGATTACAAGAAACTAGTGAAAAAGAAGGTGAAGACATTCCATGTAAATGGCCATATTACAAAAATGAAACATTTTTTAAAAATGCCTTGTAAAAAAAACACTTATGTGAATTCAAATGTACTATTTTTAGGCACAAGCTAAAATGCATCCACATATTTTTTCAACTCTACACTACAGTAAAATATTAATTTCCTTAAAATTTGATGTTTATCTAATTATCTTACTCATTACCTCTTTCTGAAGTAGCAAATGGAGAAGCGGTCTACTTTTCAGGTGTATTTTATGTTTCTTGCCTACTAGCTCATATATATATGAGCTTCCCATTTTTATGGCTCTATTACCCCTTAAAGGAACTTTTATATGTAAGGCTGCCGTACCTCAAAAGTACAAAAATATTTTTATATGTATCTAGCTGACGATGCTTTCTTACCCCAGCACTGCAGTTTATCAAAAAGCTGGAGATGCAGTATGCAGAAGCAGTACCAGAGAAGAACAAAAGCATGCCAGCATTAGGATTAAGAGTAATATGAATAAAACCAGTTAAGAATGTTACTTATGAATCAAAAAGATAATTTTCAAGTCACTTGTGGTACCTGAATCCCAAAAGAGGGAACAAATTGCTAACAGGAAGTACCTTCGCTTTGTACTTCCTGAAGTCAAATGATGAGGCAACGGTAAGAAAATAAGAAATAGAGAGCAAGTCATCTTATTGGAGACCCTACCTAAGAATGTAATTTAGCTTTCCTACCGATTAAGTTTATATATCTCAAAATTAAGTAGCTGCGAGCCACTATAAACAATAAAAAATTACAGATTTAGCACAATTAATTAGAATTATTTGCAGGCACTAAACTTAGACACTAAACTAGCTCTAGCTGCCCTGCCCGGAACAGCAGAATTACTACTTAGACTAATCGTCAAAATGAGGCAGTACAGCTGCAGATGATCTGAGGACCTAAACCCAAACCCCTTTGACTAGCTGGCCTCTCTGTAAGGATCGAAGTGATTTGACTCAAAAGAAAATCTGCATGCATTTTAATTCAGCAGTGTGTTACATTGACTACTTCTGCAACCACACACAGTGATCTTTCTGTCAACACGTAGGACAACAGCAAAAATACAGGCACAGGTATTTAGGAGGATGGCATTTCTTAGTATAAACGGGCTCTGCATTTAATAAACACTTTTCTACAGAAAATATGTGTTGTGCCTCAGGGGAAATGAAACTATTCCTGCACAAAGACAGCACAAATCTGAAAGGTACTCTGACAGCCTTGAGATACACAACGACACACAATGTGTTTTAACAAAGTTTCTTGGATTTCAAGTAACATGTATATATTCTTTATATATATTACATATTCACAAACATGCACAAGCTATGCTAAGCCATTGCACAAGCTTGACTTGACAGATTTTCTTCCTTTTTAGCTTTCTTTTATTATAAAGAAATACATTTCTTTACAGAAATACAGAATATTTTTGCCATTATTTAGTCTTTTAGTTGACACACTAGTATAGCCCACATAGTAACAGCAGAAATTTTCTAAGGGTCCTGTAACCTTTCATAGGTTTTATTATACTGAAGTCACCATAATCATTTAAGTATTGAAGGCTTATTGTCAGCAGGATTAACATCAAAAATCAATGTGTCAGAAATGACATTAAAACTAATGTAAGCTCAACAATTAAGAACGAAAACTTGCAGCTCATACAGAGACTGAAGAATGTAGAAGTAACAGATCTTCTGATACTCCGTTTACCGTCAAGCACCCCAAGTGCACCACCACTGATCTTCTACTTCCTCAGTTACTCATCTGCCTTGAGCCAAGGCCTATAAGGTCCTCTCACTTCTCCACTTTCTCTCCAAAGCAAAGACCAGATCCTCTGCTCCTTTCAGCTGCTCTCTCCATGACCAAAGCTGGGTAATATATCTGAAATAGGGCAGAACTGTCAGCACCAAGGAAAGCCAACCCCTAACCTACCACCTTGTGTGTTTTTTTTTTTAAACCCCCAGCAATAGCTCATGCAATCACAAGACAAAACAACATTTTAAAGATTTTAAAGGTTCACTATGACAGCTGCTTAAATGGAACACAATTATGCGGACAGAGGGACCAATCCCGATTGCTCGTGAGCCCTTAAAGTAGCTCATTTGTTGAGATCCAGATTGCTCGTGTGCCCTTAAGGTAGCATTGACAGGTGGCTATTTCAGTGCCAACACTATTGGTATTGCCCCTCCTAATTCTCTCCGGAATGATCTTAATTCGTTCTTCAGAGGGCAGACACCTAAAAGAAAAGCCCAATCTCTGGGGAGGGTGGGTGGTAGGGAAAGTCTCTTCAGGGTGCCCAGAAGAGATACAATAGAAACATGAACGTATTTCAGCAGCCATGAGCTTACTGAGCTAAAATTGATACTTGTATAGTGCGAACTCCAACTCTGCCATTACATATAAAACAGAACAGTAACGTGCTGACCAAGTCTAGTTTTCTGTGGTGTTCTCAATTTTAGGCACTCTCATTCATCTGAAAACAACAACTCCAGGGAAGTGGACTATCCTTCATCACTAGCTGCCATTTGCACATAATCACTTCAGGAAGGTCCTTTCAACACAGGAGGACAAACAGAACATTTTCTGTGATATAATGCATCCAGTTTTGCACATCAAATTCTGGGGATAACACGGATGAATCTCAACGTCCAAAATATGGCAGTAGTGATAATCAGAGATTGAAATCATGAAGGAATAAAAAAAGACAAAAGCTGGTCGCTCTTCTGAAACAGAAGAGAGCAGCTGTGGAGTGATGGCTCTTCCCTTGTTACGAGAAACCCCAGAAGAGAATGCACCCAGGGACAAATTTTCACGGTTGTTGCTGGAAAATACAGACAAAACAGCAGATGTTCCTGGGACATCATGAGAGAATAGGGACAAAACAGCAAAGACCAGTTCAAGACAAAGATAAGGACCACCATGTTTTCAAGTATATGTTTGAAACTGGGCAGTAGGACCAAAACAGGGCCTCTGAGCCAGAATGGGGTCACATATGGAAGTGAGTTCCGGGTCGTCACCAAGTGGACACGGCAAGACAACCACCAGGGGGTCTCAAAAGACCACCAGAGACCACCAAAGGGACAGAGGGTGCACGCAGGTGGGGTATATTGCAATTAGGGTAAAGGTTAAAATTAGGATCCTATGCTTTAGGTGACCCTGCATATGCAGGGGGGTTGGACTATATGATCTCTAGAGGTCCCTTCCAACCCTAAGCATTCTATGATTCTATGATTCTATGTGTTAGAATTCCAACAAAGGGTTAAAATCAGGCCTGTATTGCTGGATAACTGTGGTGTCAAAACCTGGAATGGTAATAGATTTCCCGGTCTGGATCTCATATTCGGTGATTGGTTAATTGAGACATCTTAAAATTCAGAGCAGCATCGGTATTCTCCTGTTGGTAGCTCATGCCTGAGCTTTGCATTTGGTGACTGTTATAAGAAAAAGACAGGGGGCAGGCCCATAATGTATCAACAGAATGGGTAATATTTGTTCCCCAGAAGGAGGGGAGGAAGGGATCTTGAAAATATCTCCTCTGGGATACATTTTAAAACACTGGGAAGTAACAGGGGGAGATCCCCTTACTTGGAAACAACTTGCGGAGTATTGTGATCATTGGTGGCCAATATACACTCTGGAAGATCAAGAAAAGAGGTCAAAGAATGGAAATATAAGAGTTAACATAATTTTGTAACATGCTGCTTTTCAGGAGGGAGGAAAGGTGGATAAGTGGAATAAAATCCCATATGTAGATTTGTTGGTTTTTTTTCTCTGAGAAATGATAATGAAACAAGAAAAAAATGTAAATTGCTGATACCTGATTTGAAGCCGATTTGAATGTGTTAATGATAATGCAGAACAAAAAGAAGGTGTCTCAGCTTTGCTTGGCTTGCAGTACTGAGAAAAATGTTTGAAAGACTTTGTAAGTGGGTGATGGTCAGAGGATGCGCAACTGATGGTCTGGGGATGTGTAACTGTCTGTCTGTTGGGAAACGGCTGATTCATAAAAGAAGTAAGGGATGGAATCCAGCTACAGGCAAAGGGGGGGTTGATGCTGAAGGAAGTGAAGGATGGAGTTTGCAGGCAGGACCCAAGCACAGCAGAACACTGTGAGCAACAGTGGGAGCAAAGGGAATGCCTGCATCAGATTTAAGGAATTGTAAGGAGTAAATACTTCAGAAAGTGGATGGTATGCTGGAAATGTCACTATCTCAGTTAATAGGGACTGCTTATGAGGTATACAATAACAGAAGAAGAAGAGAACAAGCATAACACTGCAATCTTGGCAGCTGCATTTGCTCAAGCACAAATGCCCCCTCAGGAAGAAGTTTTCTGAGAGGAAGAGCTGTGGCGGGGGGGGGGGGGGGGGGCAGTTAACAGAAGCAATCAAGGAATGGGAAGAGGACTGGAAGAGCAGCCTCTCCTTTTAAAGGACTCCTCCTCACAGCGGTTCAGTGCGCACTCTGCAGGAAAAAGGGACACTGGAAAAACAAATGTCCACAAGCAGAAAAGTTGGACTCTGTTCTAAAAAAGCGGTCAAATTGATGGCATTAGACAAACATTACTTACAGGGACTGGGGGATTCAACCCTCTGGTTACATTAAGACTAGGGTATGAAGAAATAGAATTTTTGGTCAATACAGGAGCTACCTATTCTGTACTTAATACTTGCAAAGGAAATTTTAGCTCTTATACTGTAAGCATTGTTGGTGCCACAGGGAACAAGGAAATACGGCCTTCTTTAAAACCTCTAAAATTCAAGTTGGGGAAAACAACGGATAACTCACCAATTTCTATACATGCCCAACTGTCCTAAGCCTTTGACTGGTAGGGACTTATTAAGCAAATTAGAGGCAAATATAATCTTCAAAGACAGTGATGTGCGGTTATTGATACCTGAATCAAAAGTCGTGGAAGCGAGTGCTTTTGTGTTCGAGGACAAGCAGGAGGAAAAGATCCTGATCGAAGTAGAGGATGCAGTGACCCCCCTGGTATGGGCAGAAGAAATTCCCGGTCGGTCCAAGCTGGTGGACCCGGTCAAGGTTACACTAAAATCAGGGACTAGGCTGGTAAGACTAAGGCAATATCCCCTCAAACTAGAAACAAGGAAGGGCTTAGAAAGTACAGTAAGTTTCTAAAGTATGGGTTTTTAACTTAATGGGCAGTACAGAATAGTTCAAGATTTAAGGGCAATAAATCAAATTGTACAAGATATCCACCTAGTAGTGGTTAACCCGTATACCTTACACCAAATTTAAAGGAGAACCATGGATGGTTCACTGTGCTCAATCTAAAGGATGCCTTCTTCTGCATACCCCTTGACAGAAACAGTCAGGCAATATTTGCTTTCGAATGGGAGAACCTCAACACCTGATGTAACATGCTACTCACTTGGACAGTGCTGCCTCAAGGGTTTAAGAACAGCCCAACAATATTTGGCAATCAACTGGCAAAGGAGCTGGAGTTATGGAAAAAGGAAAACCCAGAAGGAACAATATTGCAGTATGCAGATGATATTTTGTTAGCAACTGAAACTCAGCAAGAATGTCTACAAACAACTGTTAAATTTCTTGGGACAAGGAGAATATCACACATTGAGAAGTAAAGCTCAGATAGAAAAGGAGACTGTGATTTACTTAGGTCTCCAGATTTCACAAGGACAAAGACTGGGAAACAGCAGAAAAGAGGCAATCTGCCAAACTCCAGAACGAAGAACTGCACGAGAGTTGGGGACATTTCTGTGAATGGTCGGCTGGTGTTTAGTGTGGATTGTTAACTATGGATTGACGGTAAGGCCCCTTTATTAAGCCTTAAAGGAGTCAAAAGAGAACCACCTATTGTGGACCCCTGAATGCCAAGCAGCCTTTAAAAACTTGAAAAGGGCCCTCATGTCCACACCAGCACTTGGATCACCTGATTTATCATAGCCCTTTAAGTTGTTTGTACACGAATGGCAACACCTGGCCATGGGAATGCTAACTCAGAAACTGGGGGCATGGAGGAGGGCTGTGGCTGTGGAGGAGGGCTTCTCCAAACAGCTGGACAATGTGAGTAAAGGATGGCCAGGATGTTTGCGGGCAGTAGTTGCAACCATCCTTTTGATTCAGAAAGCTGGAAAGCTGGCGATTGGACAGAGGATTACAGTCTATGTGCCATATATGGTAATATCTGTTCTGGAACAAAAAGGAGGACATTGGTTGTCTCCCAGCCATATGCTGAAATATTAGGTTGTCCTATTAGAGCAGGATGATGTGGAGCTTAAAACCATCATAGCAATTAACCCAGCACTGTTTTTGAATTCCAAATTAGGGGACTCTGAACCTCTATACATGATTGCCTGCAGACTATTGAACATGTGTATTCAAGTAGACTGGATCGAAGGGATGAGCCATTAACAAATCCTGATTTGGAGTTGTTCACAGATGGCAGCAGTCTTGTACGAGGTGGAAGACAGATTGCTGGATACGCAGTAGTTACCACTACCCAAGTGTTAAAAGCAGTGTCCCTTCCTGCCAATACATCCGCACAAAAGGCAGAATTGGTGGTATTGAGCCAGACTCCCAGAATAGCCAAAGACCAAAGGTAAACATATGGACTGATTCCAAATATATGTTCACAGTGGTCCACACTCACGGAGCCATCTGGAAAGAGAGAGGGCTGTTATCTTCTCAGGGATCACCTATCAAGTATAAGGAAGAAATCCTTCAGCTTTTACAGGGCATAAGATGACTGAGAGAGGTGGCCATAATGCATTGTAAAGCACAACAATTTGGTCAGACAGCCGTATACGTGGGAAACAGGTTGGCTGATAAAGCTGCAAAGGAGGCTGCTGAACAAGGCATCCTGGCTCTAGCACCGGTAAAAAGGATTGAGCTCCCAGAGGTAAGGCCTAAGTATAGTGAGGCAGATAAGAAATTAGCAGCTACACGAAATGCAACATTGACTAATGAAGGATGGTTAGTGACCCCAACGAAACAAATTGTTGTCCTTCAGCCAATAATGACCAAGGTCGTGGAAAGGAAACACAAAGAAAAGTTGGGAAAGTGAGGCTATGATTTCTAATTTAGTAAATTCAGTTATCAGTGTGGTATCGACAGGAATTGTAAAATCTGTTACTGCAAAGCGCCCTCTACGCCTCAGAAATAACCCAATGAATAGAAAGGGGCTTCCCCCAGGAATTATTAAACAGGTTAATTTCCCTGGGGACTACTGGCAGATCGATTTCTGAGTGCTACTGAGACAATGTGGCTACAGGTATCTCCTGGTGATGATCGACACCTTTTCAGGATGGCCAGAAGCCTTTCCCTGTCACATCAACAAGGCATGAGAGGTAATCAAGGTGTTCTTGAAAGAAATCATACCCAGGTGTGGTGTTCCAATAGAGATATCCTCTGATCGACGTCCTCATTTTGTGGCTGATATAGTAAAACAACTTGAGAAGATTCTCGGGAATCTACATACTCCTGGGAGACTTCAGTCAAGTGGGAAGGTGGAGAGGATGATCAAACTCTTAAACTACAAATTAGTAAAATATGTCAGGAAAGTTCATTGAAATGGCCTTTATCATTAGCCCTCTTGAGAATCAGGATCCAACCTTACGCAAGAAATAAAATCAGTCCATATGAATGGACTTCCATATGCCTTATCAAGCACCAGCACTCCCTGGAGAGTTGTATTTAATCTCTTTAGGAAAGACTTTGACAACTCTTCGGTGGCACGTTGTCCTGACGGGACCCCTTCCTCTCGATACTTCAGCTCATCCTTATCAACCAGGAGATTTCATCTGTGTGAAAGCCTGGAGCTCAAAACAACTGAAGAAAAAGTGGAAAGGACCTTTCCAAGTACTCTTGACAGCCCACAGTGCAGTAAAGGTAGAGAGTATTGAACCGTGGTTCATTACACAAAGATGAAAGCAGCCGCAGGATACCAGTGCGAATGTACTGAGGACCTCTTGCATATGATACTGTGGAGGATTAAAAAACGAAAATCTATGGAAACTATGAGATCTCCAGAAAAGGAAACTGCCATATTGTTAGGTTTAATAATACTGGCTATATTATGGGGGGAGGGGAGCGGACAGAATTGGATTGAAGTGATTATTAAATTTAAATCCAATCGTACAACAACATTATGGAAAAATGTGAGCAGCGAGAACCATGCACAAAGTGGGTTTGAGGTAGGGTGGTCAGAGGAATGAGAGCTGGAATACTGTTGCCATACAGGATGGGGGAATCTTTCCTTTAATTTAGATGGAGGAATAGATAATAAGTATCATTCTCATTTAGAAATGTACATTAGAGGGATAAAAGGATTACGATGTATGGCCCAGCATCAATCTCCAAAGGAGTGTTGCATCTCTATCAAGGTGAGGCACCCAAGAATTGAAGCTACTTGCACAAAATACATATGTTGGATTCAGAATGATACAGGAGATCCCCTGCATTATGCTCATTACACATATCTCTCTGACCATCTTCAAAGGGCTTCTTCTCCCACACATAGACAAAAGAGAGGAGCAGAAACAGCAGAAACAATAAATTGGGAGAATAATATGGTAATTAGCATAGTGAAAGGATCTGGAAGCATGAACAGGCTTTCAAGTGTTACAGCCTGCCTCCCTATACCTCACTCGGCAGCAGATCCCCTGCCTTGCAGCATAATACCGATCAG
This sequence comes from Tinamus guttatus, assembly GCF_059628265.1. Taxonomy (NCBI): domain Eukaryota; kingdom Metazoa; phylum Chordata; class Aves; order Tinamiformes; family Tinamidae; genus Tinamus; species Tinamus guttatus. The sequence continues at coordinate 180,893 of NW_028288838.1, forward strand.
TATGACAGATCTCCTAAAATTGGATAACATAACAGAAGCCATAAGAAGAGCAAATGCAACCTAGATAAAGAGAAGAAACGTAGGCAGAGAGGAAGTGATGTATTGCAGGATTCAACGCTATGGAGGGAAGGAGATAACAGAACTGTTTTGGGGCATCAACGCCCCAAAATCAAGAGGCTCAAGAGGCTAGAAGCTCCTTTCCTTGAGCGGGTGGCTGAACACGCAGGAAAACAGGAAGTTTTCTAACCTTGGAGCAGAGCTTCTAACCTTGTGTGTCACACATAACCATACTGCTCGTAGCGTGTCACAATTACCAGAATGCAATTTTTGAGGAATGGCCCCAAAGCTTGGGCAAAGAGATTACAATGAAATTGGAAATATATCTCCCCGGTTAATTGGTGTTTTAGATGGGGAGATACACATAGATACAATTATATCAAGTCAGGATGGAATCGCACTACAGAGATCACTCGATCACCCTATCTGTGTGAAAATGAGAGTCTGCCTTTTGCTATTAGACAGTCTTTTAAAGTACAACACATTTGTAAGAATGAAATTCAAGTATGCAAAAAATTCAGCATTCCTGCACCTGGATGCAGTGTGTGGGTCCCTGGAGATGGGCTATGGACCACATGACTGTCATATACTAAATGTAAGTATCCCAGTAACTTTGGGATTGCTTACATTATGCCCAACTTGGAAGAGAACACCTACTAAGCCCAAACATTGGGGAGAAATTAGAAGAGCCCCTGAAAAATGAAGAAGATGATTGGCAAGTACCCAGTACTTCTGTTAAAATTGGCTGGGGTCTACAAGTCTTTTAATATCTGGGGTTATGGCTTTGGAAAACAGACTTCTGCTTGAAAATCTTACATGGCAGGTTGAAACATTAGCAAAAGCAACAAAGAAAGGGTCTTCACAACTTAACAAGCAGATCCAGGTGAATACAAGGATGACACTTCAGAACTGCCTCACTCTAGACCTTTTAGTAGCTAAAGAACATGGAGTCTGTGGGTATCTGAAGTTAAATTCAGATCACTGTTGTATTCATATTCCTAATGTCACTGAGGACCTTAGTAAGCAAACAGATCAGATTCAAAAGGTGTCTCGACAGGCCCAAGATCTTAGAAAGGATATGGAAACCACATAGTTAAACAAACTTTTACGAAAAATAGGAGAGATTTCTCTCAATGTATGGTTGTCATCTTTGCTACAGACTACTTTGATTTTAAAAATTCTTATAACTTGTGTAATAGTTCAGTGTTGTCCATCAGTTATGGTGTGCTGCTCTCACCAGTGTCGCAGGAGGAACCAAAGGTATTGCCGGAATTATGCAGTCTAAGTGAGACTCCCAAATACACCTTACTTTGGAAGTCTCAAAGGGGACAACTGCTATGAGAAACTTCAGAAGAGAATGCACCCAGGGACAAATTTTCACGGTTGTTGTCTGAAAGTACAGACAAAACGGCAGATGTTCCTGGGACATCATGAGAGAATAGGGACAAAACAGCAAAGACCAGTACAAGACAAAGATAAGGACCACCATATTTTCAAAGAACTGTCTGGAACTGGGCAGTAGGACCAAATCAGGGCCTCCGAGCCAGAACGGGGCCACATACAGAAGTAAGTACCAGGTCATCATCAAGTGGACACAGCAAGACAGCCACCAGGGGGTCTTAAAAGACCACCAGAGACCACCAAAGGGACAGAGGGCACACAGATGGGGTATATTGCAATTAGTTCCGGGAAATAGAATGAATATCTATGATCACTCCTAGTGCTTAATGCATATGTAGATAATAAGAGATATAAAAGTTTTGGCAAACACACCTTAGGGGCGCACGATGGGCGGAGCTATCCCCCGTGCGGCAGCACTGCAATAAAGTGAATGCCTGCTTCTTAATATTACATTGGTGTTACGAGGTTTATTCCCGGTCTTCGGTGACACCCTGACCCCTCTTTTCCCCTCTCACCAAGGCACTCTTCCCTACCAGAAGTCGATCAGCAGACAGAAATACCCAGCGCCCCCGCCCCCACTAGGCTGCTATTCGCATGTTCCGCGTCCCGGGGCGGCTCTCGGCGGGCCCAAGCGCGGTCCCGCGCACCAGGCCCGGGCTCCCCCGCGGCAGCAGCGCGGAGCCTAGCGCCCCCGCGCGACGCCATGTCCACCCCGAGCAGCCCGTGCCGCCGCAAAGCGGCCAGGCCCAATGGCCAGGCCCAACGGCCTAACGGCCAGGCCCAACGGCCGCAGTCTGGGGGGCGGGGCGTAACGCGCCCCCTCCCCCGCGAGGGCGGCGCGGCCAGGCCCAGGGGGCGCGCGGCGCCGCGGGCGCTACCTGCACAGGTCGTCCAGGACGCTGCTGGGGATGTCGGCCCGTTTTGTCTCCATGGGGAATCGCGGCTCATCCCGGCGCGGCGCGGCCGCTACACGGCGCGGCGGCGGCGACGGAAGCGGGGCCAGGCGGTGCGGCCAGAGCGACAGGCCGCTGCGCCAATCCGTGCGCGCGTCCGCCGGCGGAGGGCGGGCGCCGCGCGGGCCCAGAAGCAGAGCCAATCAGCTGGGCGGATGTTGGGGCAAGGAGCCAATCGGGCAGCGCAAGCGGGAACGAGTGGTCGCGCCCGGGCGGGCACGGAGCAGGGCCTGCCGCCGCGTGGGGCGGCCGCGCTCTCGTCAGCGCCGCGTGGGGCGGCCGCGGAGCCCCGTCTTGCCCTCGCTCTGCTGCTGCCCCGGCCCTTCCAGCAGGCCGTGTGCCACCAGCCACTGTAATCCCCGGTTGTGTTTTCAGTCTTTTCAGAAGACGAAGACACACACACACGCAGCCAGAAAGGACATCTTTCCAAAGTGAAGGGAAATGAGGATCGATGCAACTGCCCCGAGTATAACTAACTGAAGGGTATTCAGCCAGGTCTCGGAGGAGCAGCATCATTAAGCACACTCCTACTGGAAAAAGCAGATAAATAAAACAAGATGCAGACTATCAAAGATAGGTGATTTGCCTTATTTTTACAGTGATTTGCCGTACCATTCTTGCTAATTGATAAAGTCAGTACCTCAACGAGCAGAGGTACAAACCCAGTTACACACTGTAAACATCATTCTGTTGGAGTCCATTTTTTTCCCATTTTTCTTCTCTTGTATGCCCATTTTCCACTTTTCAATGACTTGTCATTGCTAGGGACAGATACAACACAGAGCAGGTATTAAATGTACTTTGAGCTTTTTCTACAAAAAATGTTGCACTTTAAAAGTGCTGACATGAAAAAAAATTGAAATTCCAAACTTGTTTCCCCAGTGGCAGCAGGGATCAGGGAAAAGCAGCTCTTCCAGGTAATGGTTTTTCTTGCTCTACTACCTCATTTTGCCATCTGTCTCTCTCCTTTTTTTTTTTTTTTTTTGGTGCATACATGATACTAAAAGCACCCCACAACTCTTAGAGAGAAAAAATATTTTAGAAAACATTTTGATAGCATTCCCTTCATCTATATCACTATTAGCCCATTCATGGTTTCAGCAAAAAAATAATAATAAAAAAAGAAAAACAAGACTTGGCAGTTAACTTATGTAACATCAGGCACATTTTCTTTATGAAACACTGCTGGGTAATAAGCTGCTTAACCCAGAAGCACCAATACTAACTGCAGAACGTAATGAAAGTTCAAACACAGCGCTGCCAAGCCCCCAGGACAGGGGAGCTGGAAAAAGGCCCACTTCCACAGTTGTGCCTGCAGCATTTTTGAGACATGTCTGAAGAGATTAGCTAGAGCAGAAATGTAAGAAAAAGAATTGTTAAGAAGAATTTGGAGCAATGTATTGCTGTTTTCTGTTTTGTTTTGTTTCCCTGTCCTGATTTATAACCTTGCTGTGAATATTATCCTGTCAAGCTGCACGGGCAGGGTGCCCAGGTGCAGTGCTGGGAGTTCTCCCTAGCCCCCGCAGTGCCCCATAGCGCCAGGCAACCTGCAGAATAACCCACTGTTGCAGTCAAACAGGTTTGTAATCTTCGCTTATCAGTTTGTCCTGCTTCCACAGGAAGGCTGCAATCAAAAAGGAATGCTTGTTTGCTGTGTGCATTGCCACAGAGAAAGCAGGTGGCAGAAAACACAAACGAAAAGGGCAGTCTGTGCTCAGAACATGAGCTAGATTCCCCAAGAGCAGTACTTGTGGGTAGAGATGGTTTTGCTTGGAGAAGCTGACCAAGCTGTAGGATAGGATTGTGGTGACCAGGAGGAACTGCTCTCAGAAGCTACGAACCAGCCAAAGCCAGATCTCAACAACATGCTTTAGCAGCTCACCTTATTTAAATGCAAGACCATGGTAGTACCCATGGAGTTTGCACCCAAGATTATCAGAAAAATCCACTCTTCTCGAGAAACACTCCAATAAACTGTTCCTATAACAAAAACTCCAATAAACTAATTTCCATACCTAATGGAGGTGGCTGAGAGTCACTGACTTACTTTTGCAGGCAGCAAGTTTATTCAGCAGTCTTCCAATAGAGGTATGTACATAAACCAAATAGAATCAGAACTAAAAAACTCACAGATCACATTCAGCATTCAGAGTGGGGACAGTGTCATCAGAACATCATGAGCTCAGCACGCCTGGTTGCCCAAGTTGTGTACCCTGAGTCAAATTTGCTTAGAAGCACCTCTGATGGACAAGAGGGATGAACCAGTGCTGTACAACCCATGCTGAAAAACATATTGCTAAGTATTCTGAAATACCGTTTTGGTATGGCAAATCAGCCACCCAAAAGTTAAGAAAAACTTAGGCCTAAAATCATGTATCCAGTTTCCTAAGGAAAGATAACCATAAACATCTGAAAATAATTTGACAGTGTTTGCAATTTTTTTGTGAGAATAATCATGTAAAATCTCACATATGGCATGAAATGCGGAAAAAAAAAAAAAAAGTATTCAGTCCAATATTTGGATAAACGGTAGTAACTAAATCCTGGTGAGATTCCCTGAACCCTGCAGAGGAAGTCATAAACGTGTGGGGAAAAGAAAAGAAGAAAAGTCTATGATCACATAGTTTCTAGATATATAAAGAGATACCATAATTCCACACAGAAAAATCTGCATTTAGGCTCTTCTTAATTTTACAGCACTTTCTTCATTTTTTTTGCATGTAATCATTAATTAAAATAACGTATAATGTTATATATATACAGAACAAGCACACTGTAAAACATGGTACGAGCTAATAAGGCATGTCTACATTATTTTCTTAAGGCAACACTGAGCTCACAGAGGCTTAACTGGCTGATCCCCGTAACAATTAACACATCCTTTAGGCAGGATCATCACTCAGACTCCCAATTAAGCAGATTGTTAGAGGAAGCCTCACCTGAGCTAAAGCCAGAGGCTACCCTTTAATTCTTGGAGGGGGTATGACAGGAGTGGACCATAGCTCAGGGTGAAGACATAAACAAGAGATTAAGAAGTCAGCAAGCACATCTCCAGGCCTTTCTGATCATAAAATCAGACCCAACAGGTTAAACCAGAGAAGCAAGGGAGAGACATTAATTTGTATTAATTGGAAAAGTAGGAAAAGAAATTTTGTAAAAAAGAGAAACAAGCAACAGAACCATAAAAGGGGAATCACTGCTGTGGGCCATTTTCTTTCATTTCCTCTTAAAAAGCAGCCTTCAGAGTGCAGGGAGAGCAGACAGCCCCTTGAGCACATGGCTTCGTGGCTTAACGGTGAAATTCTCCCAGCCCAGGTGCCTCCAATAGCTCAAACCTTTCGATGTCAGAGTTTGGCATGACAGCGTAATCTACTGCTAAAGGCACAGTACTATGGACAAACTGGCTACCATTGCCTGTGCTTTTATTTTGACAACACATCTAATTTCTAACATTAGCATATTCTAAAATATAGCATTTTGTCTGAAGCTGAGAAAAAAGATTGTTAATGACCATTTCCCAGGGGTATCTGAGATATTCATTGTTATCGATTTCACTGCAACAGCACCCCTTCATGCCATTCAATACACTTGCCAGCTGTCCTCTGTGTTCCGTATAGAACCAAGAAACACCAGGTGACTACTGCAAGCAGACAGAAGGAAATCAGGGGTTCTGGAGCACATGATGTATGAGAAGAGAATGAGGCATGTGCATTTGTTGTGCTTATTCTCAGAAGACTCTTGAGAGAAGATATAGGCATCTTACTGCCATCTTCAACTACCTGCAGGGAATTTAAAGAGAACCACATTCTCCTCAGCAATGCTATGGGCAAGAGGAAGGACAAGAGGAAACGGTGACAAGTGACATCAAGGGAAATTTGTTTCAAGCCTAAGGACATCTCCTCTGCATGTACACCATCCCAGGCAGCCTGGGGAAGCTGGGATTTCCACCCTTGAAGCTTTTCACACACCATCATGGGCCAAAGTCCTGGGCGTCCTGGGCACTGCCCCTAGCCCGGCTTTGAGCAGGAGACTATGCTACGTGATTTCCATAGATCCTTTCCAAACTATTTTATGGTTCCATGAAATAAGATTACCCCAATAAAGCTGAAATCACAGGATGAACCTTCGACCTGATGTTAGGGAGTAGGCATCGCTTGCTTGCTCTCCTCACCACTGCCTTACTAAGATCTACCTGAAAGAAAAAGGTGAGGCAAGTTTGTTTGCAGTACCTTGTAAAGCCAATGTGAAGTTAAAAAGATGATGTGCCACTCGGGCTTATTTTTTCATAGGTGAAAATAAGGGAGAAAAAAAAAACTTTCTAAGACAGATCAGGGTTTTCCTGCTTGCTTACGGGTGGCACAAGACTCCAAGGAGGCCTGGGAGTCTACATTACAAGCCACAAAGCTGAGTCAGACTGCAGAGGAGTTGCTGGGAAGGGTCATCCCAGCCAAGGACACTTCCAAGATGCTGTCACGGCCAGTGAGTTACAGTTTGTTGGCAAGAACGCTGCGCATAGCACAAATCCTAGGCACGAATCCTAGTGCGCAGTTACAAATACCCCCTGCAGTCCTAGGCACGGTCACACACCTTTGGGCTATAACCTTTCTTCTGAATTATTTCACTGCTGCTTTTCTCATCACTTGGTCTCTAGAATTTAGGATGGCACGCAGCATATGTTTTTACATCTTGCCCTGCTCCGCTTCCCACAGTTTCAGGGGAGCAGAGGGGGCTCTCTGAGGCTCAGCAAATGGAGATCATGCATGAGCCCCTTTCCCGGCGCACCAAAAACTGCGCCAGTCTAAGCAAACAAGCAACCTAATTCAATACATTGGAAGCAAGGCGGAGGGGCAAGGGGCGCCTTTTCCTCACGGCCTCCATTTCGTGGCCGCGCCGGGGCCGCAGCAAGATGGCGCCGTGCGCGCCGCCCCCCGCCGGGCGGTGCCCGGCGCCCGCCGCGCCCCCGCGCGTGCCCGCGGGCCGTGCGCGCCGCCGCGCGGGGCCGGGGCACAGCAGCGGCGGCAGCGGCGGGTTCCCGCGGCTCCTCGCCATGACGGCGGCGATGCGGCAGCGCTTCGACCGCTTCCTGCATGAGGAGAACTGCCTCACGGCGCTGCTGGCGCGGCTCGAGAGCAGGACCGGCGTGAGCCGCACCTACATCGCGCTCGGTGGGTGCCGCGGCCGCCCGCTCGCCCCCCGCGCTGCCCGCCCTCCCCTCCCGCTAACGGCTTCTCCCTCTCTTCCTCGCAGCCGCCGTGGGCGCGCTCGCCGTCTACCTGGTGATCGGCTACGGCGCCTCGCTGCTCTGCAACCTCATCGGCTTCGTGTACCCCGCGTACATCTCGTGAGTGCCGCGGGGGGCCCCGCGGGAGCCGCCGGCGGGGAGGGAGGCGGAAGGTGCCTCGGTCCGACGGCGTCGGACCGAGGCACCTTCCGCCTCCCTCCCCGCCGGCGGCTCCCGCGGGGCCCCCGCTATCCCGCCCGGACACTCGGTTCTGAAGTTACGGTAGTGGAGCGCGTTCCCCGGGGGTGGAGGCACGGCGGGGTGCGCGGCGGGAGGCCGCGGAACTGCGCGCGGCGGGAACCCCCCGTGCGGCCAGGCAGGCCGGGAAAAGGGGAGTCTTCCCCAACTTTCCTGCGGACCGTTAAAACGCGGCGCTTGTCTTTTAATAGCGGTGCATAAATGCAGTCAGCATCTTCAAAACACATTTTTTTTTTTTTTTTTTACTTGGCTCCCGTTCAATACAGGATTTTTGCTTGGTCCTTCTCTTGAGATTGTTGGTATTTTTTTTTCCAAATATACTAAAGGTTGACTTATTTTTAGACTCCGATAAGATTAAAGCTAGTTCTTGAAACATCTTACGATTGCAGTGTTCAGAAACGCACGACTTTTTTTTTTTTTTTTTTTTTTTTTAAGCTGTTATTGGTGGGCTCTAATTCATAAGCGTATAGGCCAAGAACAGCTTCAGAGAAACTTAGATTTTAATTTTTATAAAGCAACTTAGAGTTAAATTCTGTTTAATTACAACATGAAAGTATAAGTAGCTTACCCACTTGTAAGGCTTTAAAAGAGTTGCATAGGAATTACAGTTATGAAATCATTTACGATGTGGTCTCATTTATTTATATGCATATTTTATAAAACTATATCTAAATTGTTAATTTTGTTTTCAAACTTGGGCTTGGGACTATATGTTTAAGTCTGCCTTTATACTGTGTGACTTTATATGAATATACAAATGAGCACTCAGAATAGTTGCATACTGGCGCTTGTGTTGAATAAACTGGTAAAAGCTCTTATTGCTGGGAGGACAAGCTAGTATCAAATGCAGATACTGAGGCTTGTCTTCCTTATTTCTTTCTGCTTCCAAATCTGAAAAAATTGTTTATCTCTGAGTAACATGTTTACCATCCTATATGTAGGAAGATGTTTTAAATCTTACTGTAAAAAGTTGCCTCTTTGATGCTAATACTGCGTTTTCTTTAGTGTCGGGTGTGTATAGCATGATCCTTGGCTACAAATTTCCTTAAAATCCCTGTAATAGGCATATGCCATTCTGGCTCTGCTATTTAACACCCTCGCTGTGGGTATCCCTGCAAAGCAAAAACACTCCTAGGAGAAAATTCATTATAATGTTGTGTTCAAATTTAATCTAAAACATGTTTATCTGTGTGGGTAATTGCAGCACGGAGTGTGGCTCGTGCCAGATCCTCCAGCGGCTGACGGCGCCCGTGGGGTTGCTCTGCTCGCCCCATTCCCAAACGCAGAGCTGGTGGGTGGCCTTCTCCTGTCCGCAGGAGCCTGCCCCAGTCTGCTGGCATCCCCGCGTGGGTGCGGAGGAGACGCCGGGAAGAAGTGCGTGTATTTCGTGGTCCCGTTCTGCTGCCCTTTCCGGGGGGAGCCGTGCATGGCCTCAGCGTAGGCACGTGGCCTTCCCAGCCCATGCAGGGTTGCGGGCTCGGCCTGGCAGCAGGGAGCAGGACCTTCAGCCTACAAAACCCGCTTGGTGCTCGCTCTTACACTGGGCTAGGCCGTCACGAGCTTGACCGGGGTCACTGGGGAGATCCCCGCTCCGCCCTGCAGCGCTGTGGATCGTGCGCAGGAGCTGGGGCACTGCTGCACGGGCTCGCCAGGCGAGCGCGGCTCGGAGGGGTTTGCGTCTCCCTGCTGCCGTGCAGCCCGGCCCTCGCGCGAGCCCACCACGAGGCTGGGCGGCAGCAGCAAGGTTTGCTTCCTCGCTGTGGGCAGAACACCAGGTCCACGGGAAGGCCTCCCCGGCGGCTCTGCCTGAGCGCAGTGGCTCCTGGCGAAGGCTGGGGAGCGGGGCTGTAGGCTGCAGGTGTTGGGCAGAGTGTTAATGTGAAGTTAATGTGGAGAACAACGGGGCCAGCTGTGAAACCTCTCAGGAGGGCACTGGCGGGGAAGAGCAGATTGCCTTTTCCCCACTGTTATTATGAAGTAGATCGGTGTATCACTTCTGTGTTGTGGCTGGCTGAATTGCTTAATATGAGAAATGACTAAGTCTCTGGCCCGGCGTCCGTCCCTGCGGAAGAGCAGGCCCTCGCGGGGCGGCAGGGAAGGTGCTGTTGGCGCCAGGCTCAAATCCCAGCCTTTTATGCCACGTCATCCTCAAGGGCCACCCATGGGGCTCTTAGGTAGGCAAAATTGATTTTTTTTTTCTTTACCATCAGATCATCTGTCTATGTCCCAGAAAGACAATCAGGATTAAAGCTTGTCATACAGCCTATCCTATTTCCACTAACCCTCCACAGTACTCTGTGAAGAAACAAAGTAACTTGTCTTAAACTGAAATTTTATATTTGTTTGCAGGCTTTATGTTAATTTTATATTTCTGTCTGCAGTAGGGCAGTATTTAAAGTTTTGCCACAAATGATAGGAGCATTCTTTTTATGTTTACTGAGCTTTAACTGCACAAAGGAATAATCGGCTTGGATGGAAGAAATGAGTGGTGACAGTCTTTAAATAACTGCCAATATTTTCATTGCTTCTATAAACTTCCCGAAGTTAGCCTGTTTAACCATAGCTCCACCCATTGCCAGTGGCGGTAGCAGCCACCACCAAAAGAGGAAAAAAAAAAAAAAAAAAGAAAGAAAGAAAAAAGAAAAAGAAAAAGAGCAGGCAGGAAGGGAGTCTGTGATGACTAAGAAGTGTGTGCAAAGGATTTGCTGAACTTTCACAAGTCCTGTCACATTAAAGATTGCCAAGATGAAAATGTCTTTGGGCAATAAAAATGCTTGGACTTATTACTGATGCCTTAAGGGGAGAGAAGCAGTATAGCACAATCATGCCTCTTTTTAGCTAATTCTGTGCAGTTGCTTCAGTTCAACTTTTCTTACTTTGTCAGCGCTGCTCATATCATTCTACGTTAAGACTTAATCTAGACTGAGTGTGGAGAGGTATAAATACACAATTCAAGTCTTCAGTTGATTATTTTTGTGTGTTCAGTCCCCCTTCCTCCATGAAAAATATGACATGGTGTGTTGATGTCCTTGAATAATGTTCCACTGCTGCTTTACAAAGATGATTTGAGTGAGACAATGTAAGTGAACATATTCATAATGCTGAGTTTAAATAAGAGGAGATGGTTTCCAAAGTTGGTTTCCTTTATACAGTCTTCCCATTCAACACTCTTAGTGAGGCTTGAAACACTAAAATATGCTTTAACTTTCGTGTATGTTCTGCCAGTCACTTCCCCCAAACCAGTTTGCTTTTTATCTTTTTGGTGTTGGTTAAAAGGGAAGCACATAATTTGTCCAAAAGCAAGCAGTCACATACTGGGGAGGGATATAATACAATAGTAAGCATAAAGTGAAAAATATTATAGCTTTTCTGTATATTACAGTTAGCTTTAAAGATCTTTATGCCGCAAGTCTACAATCAGAACTAAGCTAATTGGAGGATTTCCAGTTTCTAACTGATCTAGATAATGCTTTCAGGAAATGAATATCTGCTTGAGACATAATAAATGCAGTCACCTTACAGGAACTTCTTAGTCAAGATGCATTGCAGCATTACACTCTGCGTGGACCATGCTCTTAGTGAAGTGATTTCTGGATACTGGGCTGAGTGGGAAGCCTACAGGTGTCCATGGAATGGTTTGGCTTGCACAGCTAGGGTTTCCTGGAGTAATTTTATAAGCTGCCTTTCCTTACGGAGAATCACAATACTTCTAAAACTTCCTGTGTGATTCTAAATGCTGGAAGAGCTGAGCTGGGCTCAAAAATGAGGTTAAAAAAATGTTGGATTATTGTTAGCTGCAGTTCCTATTTTCTTGTTTGTTTTGGCCATGTGTTTTAGCTACATTTTAGAGGTATTTCTGCATAGCTCTGACTCTTAAACACATGAGAACTGGTAACATCTTGCTCTTGCAAAAGAAAGGACATCTACTGTCATTGTGCATACAATGAACAAGACACAAATTCAGGTATTTTTAAGATGAGAATACTGAGGCAGCCTTCTGCTTTTAGGAAAACAAATATTCCATGAGATCTTGTGTGTGAGGGTCAGTGAACATTAGATAAGACCTAAGTTTAAATTCTGAAGAGAGGGGAAAATCAGTATTAGAGATCAGTATCAGAAATCAGTAATAAAATGACACTTGGATATAGTCTCCACCATGCAATGTAGGTGGGCAGGGAAATATAACTTCTCTTATGCCTTTATCGTTAGAAGAGCATATCACAGGCCCAATCCTTCTGTACTCAGTAAGCAATAATGCTGTGTTTGATCTCTGAGCTTATACCCTAAGCAATACCAGCTATGGAGAGGCAATCACTAAATGTGAAATATTTTTTTTTTCTTCCAGCAGAACTGCCACAAATACAGAAGCTTCCAGGAGTTTTGTGTCTCAGACTGTTAGCATGTGGCTTGCTCTTGTGAAAACACAGCTTGTCTGTACTGCGAAAGTGTTTTTTTGTTTTTTTCCCTAAGTTCCCTGGTTGCATACTGCTTGCCTTTCCTGCCAGCGCCTTGAGGGAGGACAACCTGAAGGACTTCTGTAATGCAGCTACCAGTTCTGGGCGCTCCCAGAACCGGTCTCTCGGAGGGAGTAGCGGTCCTGCCGCGGCTGTAGCGCGGGCACGTCCCGCTGCGAGGCCGGGACACTGCGCAGGGAGCGCCGCGGGAGCCAGCAGGACTGCCCGTGCCCCTGCTGAGCCTGCCCGTGCCTCGGCTGCACCTTCCGGAGCAGGCACGCGGAGGTGGCGAGGGGGGGATACCCCTTCTGAGTTAAAATTGGACAACTGACCTAGCATACGGCCCTTGAAGGGAGAGGGTGAGAATAAGCAGAGAGCAGTGAAGTGACAGGACTGCTGGTTTTTTGTGGGCGTCTGTCTTTGCGCTGACTGAACATGCAGTTTGTTGAAGAGCACCCTGTTGCTAGCCCAGTTTCTCTGCACAAATGAATCTGGAAGACTCTGTGGTGGTTGGCATTGCCTCCTGCTCGTAACTGGCTCTCCATGGATCCCCTTGCTATCCCTACATGAGCTGCTGTCCCCTGAATACACTGGAATTATGAGAGTGGGGAGGGGCCAGGCTCGTGTGCGTGCAAATACTGCAGAGTGTTGGGCAGAAAGATGTTTCCAGGATCTGGAAATGCATGGAAGATGAAGCTTTTAAAAGCTGTGTGAAAATGAAGTAATAAAGCAAATACAAATCATCAGGTACTTCCTTCATTGAAGTGATGCCAGTTCTCTGCCAGGATAAGTCTGAAAAGAGGATAACAGGGAGGTACCAAAATTAGTAGGTCTGTGTTACAGCTAAATGTTGATCCTACAGGGAGCACTGGAAAGTTGAATTAAATTACTTTTAAATAGCAACAAATTGCTGTGAAAATGCAATGCATTGGTAAGTGTCAGACCAAGAAGTACAGGGAATTCCATTTTTTCTTTTCAAGTTAAAGTGCCATACACAACTAAGGGGTTCAAAAGTATGCCTGCCTGCTCTTGCAGTGTATCACTGGTTAGGAAGCTGAAGGAAGGTTGAACAAAATATTTTTTTTAACTACCGTGTGAGCACTGGCTTCAGTTTGAGCTGTGCAGTGTGGTCTGAAATGCATGGGTTGATGCATGGGTGTCTTACTGCACCCCAGAGATTTCTTGGCCTGCTATGGGGGCTTAACTTGTATCTTTCCTACTAAATTGTGTATTTGTACCTTTAAGGAGTTATGAGGTGTGCTTTGCAGATTGGAAGGTTTTGACTGATCACTTTGCATTCTACCAGACTAATATATTTTGACATGTTTTTCCTGATTTCTAGCTTTCACATCTTATTATCTGGACCTAACTCAAAAAAAAAAAAAAGCCTCCAAACCAGTGAAATGACAAACATTTTGTTTTGTTGAAAGAATACTGTATGTCTGAAATTAAACTAAAAGTAACTTATTATGTTGGAGCTAATTTGATGATGGGTAATGGTCTTTTCCTGGAAAAGATCTTTGTCAAAATGAGCCAGATGCTTTAGGTGAAAGAACTTGGCAACACTAAAATTAGACTAGTATATATTATCTTTGATGTATGTTTGTTTGTTTGTTGAGACACACACAGTCCAAATTGAACTGGTATTCTGAGACTGCAGTTATATAAATGAATATAGTTACATAAGGGCCTGGGCTGTCAGCAGCCTCAGCACTTTCTCCTTGGCCTCACCAGTTTGCAGGTTATCAGGGAAGAGATCTGGCTGCAAATGAGCCCAGCCAAGGAGTTTCAGCTGGGTCACCCTCTGTCTGCACAGTGGTAGCGGTGCCTGGGGCAGGTTGTTTTCTCTGCTGGACAAACATCTGCTTTTGAAACATCTGGGCTGGAACTGTCCCTATCCAGTCCACTGGGAAGTGTCCACAGTGACTGCTCTTAACCGCTGATGTGCCGCTGTACGTTGTTGTTTGAGGCTTTGAATAAAGTCCTCTACAGTCAGTGTAAGAACAGCCTTAAAAATCCTTTGCAGTGATTGGTAAGTAGCTGACAGTGCAGCTGGCAGTGAATTTCTTAATTTCTTTTTAAATTAGAATCTCAGTAGTTTGGATCTCCTTTCTATAACTTTTTGTTGTTGTTGATGGTAATTTTGTGTGCTAATGGGACTGGCTTGTTCTTATGATGTACGAATAGCCATTACAAGAAGACTGTTCTAAATTTGACTGTAATGCTAGAGTCTCACAGTATGCATTCACCTCTGATCTATATCCTTTCGCTTACTAATGGAGATTGCATTTGGAATACTACACCAATCGATTCATGATTTAACATGGAAAAAAAGAATGTTCCTGGCTTGAAGTATTGTGCATGACAGCTAGTTGCACAGAACGTTAGAGGTATAATAGTTTCTTCTAGAATAAGTTACTAAAGTTCAGTCTAAATATAGTGAGATTCAGATCATGGAGTCATTATGGTTGGAAAAGATATTTAAGATCATCAAGTCTAACCGTAACCCTATCAGCACCAAACCTGCTGCACCATGTCCCTAAGTGCCTCATCTAATAGTTCTGAAGAAGAAAAACTTGTTTTGGGTGTTTCACAGAATTGCATGGTACTTGCTGATTCTCAAATATAAAGAATTTTCTCTGAGTTCCTTTTACCCTGTGTAAGTAGGGGAGGATGGAGGTAACTTTTGTCCTTTTATTTCTAAAGAGAGATAAGCTACAATATGAATTCATGTTGGCCCTCCTCACTGGGGGACATGTTTTGAAGCAGAATACTCATCAAATTCTTGACTCTTCTTGACTGCAGTTAAAATTTTCATTCACTGATGGCCTTGCTGCACCCATTCCCTGCTGCCTGCACCCCACACACTTTTTACTTCTGAGGCGACATTGCTGGCTGATTCCTTAGCAGGTTTGCTAGGTGTCTGCCCCGAAAACTTACCCTGCAATATCTAGGTCATACTGGATTGTGCATTGAATTCCACTGCTTGCAAGAAAACAGCGTCTGGATGGTGTTGGATTTCGTGCCACACACCAGATGGTTAAACCAGACTTTATGTCAGCCTGTAGAGCTTGGGAGTACTTGACCATAAAAGTTTCCTATCCATATTCCTATTCCTATCCTATCCCTTATTGCTGATCACAGCAAACTCCTCTTTTTAGAATTCTAAGCACCTCCGGAAAGAAGAATGAGGATACTCTAAGACGCCATGTATAAGCTTACGAGCTCCAGTGAAAATAACAGTTTTCAAGAACAAATGATAATTCAACTTTTGCGTGGCCAGCCTACAGAGCAGCCTGTATCTCCCTCAAATGAGTGATCCCTAAGTTTAAAGGGCAGGACTTTGGGGGTGGCTCATTCTCTGCATTGCTGAGATTCATATAGTTAGTACTGTGGGGTTTTGTTTTGTGCTATATCCTTAGGGGTTAGTGTTTTCAAATATTTCTCGTGACATCAGGGCTAGTAATTCATAGTTTAAAAAATAGCGTATATTCACATTTATTGCTTCACCACCTGAGGATTCACAGCATTTCTGTTTGACTGAAATATACAAGATCAGTGGTGCTGCCTGGTAGGTGCTACCAGGACCTGGAGATCATGAATACTTTGGAGCAAAGGGTGCTCTATCTCGAGAGTTTTGGTTGAGTGCATATGTTATAGACATAAGCATATACTGAACAGGTGTCCCCACAAAGCTAAAAGTCAGTGAATAGCTGACTGGAAAAAAGTCAACTTGCTTAACCTCTTAAGTTTGATACTTTTTGTTTGTAATTGTTATTATTTGTTTGTTACAAGATCTTTGTTTAAGATCCATATGGAGGCATTTGATAGGGTGGCCCTGAGCTTAAGGGACTGCAAGCAGCAGATGGTGAGCATTCAGTTGGGGCATACCCATAGCCCTGCAGTCGTGAATAAAATATCTCATATTGGTGCTGCAGTGTCATTTGTCCTTTGAGATGAAGTTTTTTGATGAAAATTTCTTATTTTCATGATTTCTAAGATGGCTTTAATAATACCAACAAAAATTAAAGAGCATCTCCTTAATCTGCAGATGGTTTCAAACAATGACTGGGAATTAGCAGGGCTGTCAGCTGTTTCACTGCTGAGCATTCTCTCACAAATAGCAAGCTAACATGCGGATTTTGAAATCTCTAATATCCTTTGTCCATATAAATCCCGATAATGGAGAGCACAAAGATTCATGCACTTCAGGCCTGCAGCAAGTTTTATGTAGCACTGATAAACTTTGCAGTTAGTTTGGTTCTCTCCTTTATTTGTCCTCTTGCTCAACACAGTAAATTCACTACTAATTTCTTGTGCTTTTTTCCTCTCCTTCCAGACGTGTGGTGTCACACTTTGAAAACAGCCCAGATCTGTGGCCCTCTTCCTCCCAGCCATCTCTGGGGGGTGCTTGTTGCAGAGCTCCCTACCCAGTGATACTAGAACAGCCAAAAGAGAGGTGCAGACCCAGGAGGACACCGAGGCGGTCAGAGTTGGGAGGGCAGGAGCTGGCAAGGCTGCTGCTGCCTTAGAGAAAATCCCCTGCACTGCAGTTTTCCAAGAGCAGCAGTGAGCAGAGCTGCTGCCCTGCACCTGCAGCAAACCTGTTTTTCCAGTTGGGCCCATGGTACCTGAACAACCGCACCTAGTTGTGCTCCACAGTGTGGGGCCAGGGCTGTCACTGTCCCACGCCAAGGCCCTTGCTCACAGCCCCAGCTCTAAGCACATCAGCACGTGTGAGCACAGGGCAAGCGCAAAACCTGCATGCTGCCTTTCGAGCTAGAGCCAGGTCAGGGGTGTGCGTGTGCTGTGGGGCTGCCAGCACTTCCTCTGAGACATGTCACGTGAATGATTTCCAAACGTACAAAACCAGGAAAGGTACTTGCTGAGAGCTCCCTCTCTAGATTTCTGTATATCTACCTCCTGATCCTTATTACACATTGCAAGAGTAAATTTTATACCTTTGGCACATCTCACTGGTGTTTCTTCGGCAGCACGGTATTTAACATTAAGGGAGTAAAAGTCTAAGAAAATTTAAATTAATTAAACTAAGCGAGTGAAACAGTTTAATAAATTTAATTTAAATTAATCCTGTGGCATGAGCGGGGAGAGTGCTCTTTAATATTCTCAAGTTTCACATTATCAAATTCACCCTTGCTAGTATTTCATTCTAAAGCCCCTGGCACCAGGACAGGCTGGTGATGACCTGCTGGAGAGCAGCTCTGCAGAGCAGGACCTGGGCATCCTGGTGGACACCTAGCTGACCACAAGCCAGCAAAGTGACCTGTGTCCAAGCCCAGTGGTATCCTGGGGTGCATCAGGAAGAGCAGGTCAAGGGAGATAATCCCCCCCACACAGTAGCCCTGGTGAGGCCACATCTGGAGCACTGTGTCCTTTGCTGGGCTCCTCGCTACAAGAGGGATGTGAAGCTACTGGAGCGAGTCCAGCAAAAGGCTGCTAAGGTGCTCGGGGACCGGAGCATCTGTCCTATGAGGAGAGGCTGAGAGAGCTGTGCCCGCTCCACCCGGGGGAGACTGATGCACATAAGTATCTGAAGGTTTAAGGGAGGTGGGGCCAGGCTTCTCAGTGGTGCCGAGTGATAGGATGAGAGGCAAAGGGCACAAACTGAAACAGGAAACTGTGTCTGAATATCAGGAAAAACTTACTGTGAGGGTGACTGAACAGTGTAACAGGTTGTCCAGAAAGGTGGTGGAGTCTCCACCTTCAGAGATACTCAGAAGTTTTCTGGACAGGGTCTTGGGCATTGTGTTCTAGGTGTCCCTGCTTGAGCAGGTGGTTTGGACTAGGTAATCTGCAAAGGTTACTTCCAGCCTCAACCATTGTTGTTGTGATCTGTGGTAGTAATCTAGGACTTAGCAAGTCTAGAATTTCTCCCTCACTTCATTTTTGAAAGAAAACTCACAAGCATTTTTACTCAACTTTTTTTTTTTGTTAAAGACTCTATAAGCATGAACTCCTAGAAGCTGAAGAACAAGAAGTCATTTAGTCATTAAATAAGAATCCCAGGACTTTACTAAAGGTTGCTGTGCACTCTTCTTGCTAACACAGGCCATGTCATTATTGGCACGTCCCATAACAGCGAGTGAAACAGTTGCTGCTGTAGATCTGCAGTCCCCACTCCACATGTTTGAGTAGGTTAGTTTGCACAAGCTCTGTTTTGCTTCTGTGGAAGCAAAGTGGAAGTGCTTGTCAGTAGATAGAGCACATCTTCTGGTCTACCTTTTCCAAAAAGATCCTAGATCACATACGTGGTAAGTAAAGATACTTAAGACTTGCTTCAAAATCCTGAGCTAAATTTAAAATGCTAATACAAGTGCCTGCAGAACTGACCAAATACTTTCCCCTCTCGTCTTCTATCTAATGAATTGATACTTAAGCATCTTTTCTGAGCCTCACGTTTAGGAAGAGACTTTGCTATTCAGAAATCGTGGATTCATTGTATGATGGATAGTATGTAGGCCTCTTCTGGACAGCATATGGAGAAATTGAAATCTGGGAATTTGTGTGTAACAACAAATCTAAGACTTGAAAACCTCACAGTGGGTGAAACTGGCACTATTGACCTGATCACTTGTTTCATTTTCTTCACAGAATCAAGGCTATTGAAAGCCCCAACAAAGATGATGACACGCAGTGGCTGACATACTGGGTGGTGTATGGTGTTTTCAGCATAGCAGAATTCTTCTCTGATATCTTCCTGTCATGGTTCCCATTCTACTACATGCTAAAGGTAGGTTAATTCATCCCCGCCCCCCCCCCCAAAAAAAAAGCAATACTTTTAATGTAACTGGTATAATGTTTTCAGAACAAATGGATGACAACAGGTTTCCCTGGAATAATCACTGGGTCGCACCTTATTTTTAGATGACATTACATGTAATTTGTTATTCTAGTGCTGTAGAAGTGATCTTCCTGAGGCTGATGCTTTTGTATAGCAAGAGGGGAAGCTGGGGTGGATGGCAAGGAAAGAGCTGTAGTGTTTTAGGAGCTAAAAGCCTGTATATCTATACATATGTACCATGTGTATTCACATTAACAGTTCTGAATTCATACAGTGCATTTTGAGGTCTTCTTTTCTAATGACTTGGTGGAGAAAATGTGTCAAGGATTTCCAAATGCCAGCACAGCAGCCTTTCTGAAGAGCATGCAATTGTAATTCAGGCTGACCTAGCAAGTAAACACCAAGCCCAGATGGCTCTGATAATCCGGTTGCAGAAATACCACATTTGTGTGCAGTGGTGGTATGAAGGGTAACGTATTATTCTCAGTTCAGCAGAAAGCCACCCGAGTGAAGGAAGCACTGGGGGTAAGCACGCAGCTCTGCAGGGTAACCACAGAGGGACACGGTGCAGAAGGCTGCTGCCAGTGGCGGGGAGGAGGAGACTTTGCTCCTTTGGTGCTTTGGCTGAGAACCAGGGAGCAGTGCTGCGTGGGTGGAGGGATGGGAGGGCTTCCTCGTGGGGAAAGGGGAGAGCCCACAGCTTGGCGCTCCCAACCAGCTGAGACCAAAACCCCCCATAGTGTAGTTTGTGGTGACTCGAGGCTTCCTTTCTCATCTTTTGAAATGGGAGCACAGATAGGTCATGCACGCAGATTTCAAAGTCTCCAATTTTTCAAATATGCTAAATATCCATACTGGTATTTATTTTGTACAGCTTGTAGATTGTACTCTGGACTGAGGCTTGGCTGCTTGCTGTTTCTGTTTACTTTGATATGCAGGACTCAGCCTCTAATCTTAGGTGTTCCCGTATTATTGCAATTCAGAGCTTATTCTCTGCAACCATATAGTTAGCATTCTCATTGGTTAGCTAGGCATTCTGATTGGTAAGCACTTTACTATGAACAAAAATATTTTAAAAGCCTTTCTCTCTCCTCTGGAAAAACAGCATATTTTAAGCCATTCTGATAGGCACAACCAAATACTTGAAAGAAATAAGCTTAAAGCTTACTTAAAAGGATGTTAAATTGGTTTAGCAGAATCTTTCATAGAATGCAGTTGTTTACCCCAGGAAAGAGCTCTACTTTTTGAAGGGATGTCCTATCAAGATATCTCTCCAGCTCCAAATATATCTAGGGGAGAGAAAAATAGCATTTTTTCCTGATGTAGTAGGTTAAAGATACTTATTTGAAGAGATGGGCATAATAGAGAGAATTTTATTTTGATGTGGCTTGCAGCGAAAACTAGGCCAAAACTTCATGTGTCTGAACTGCAGAATGTGTATGGTTTTCAGTGTCCATATCACTTCTCTGATTCTCTGGGGAAGAAGAGAGGGAAGATAATACAAAATATTTGGAAGGCTTATCTGAAGAAAAGTGTTCAGTTTCCTAATGCAAAAGAATTTTTATTCATTTTGTTAAACTTTCATCAAAACCTTCCTTTTAGGATAACCTCCACTGTCTCGTGCAGCTCGTAATGATGAAATTGTTGTTCAGGAGTTTTGTATGCGGCACCAGAGTAGTATTTAAGTGCAGTTTGCCAGTGGAAAATCAAAAGTATGGGGGGGAAGGAAGGAGACAGAAATGTCTAGCTATGCACAGTGGATTTCTAAAAGAATATTATAATCAAATCTGTTTCTAGGAAATGCTTTTATGTTATGCAGTAGACTGGAAACTTCATAAATAAGTAAAAAGTCTTGCTTATGTTTTAAAAATGACTTTCTCTCAGAAGCTCGGGTGCACTGAAGCAGCCTTTGCTTTTTCTTCAGCCCCTGGAGAAACGGCCACGTATACTGAAAAACTTTTGGAATCTAACCTATTGGAAGACATGCCATTTGCCAATGACATTAAAAAGAGGCATTATCACTTTCACTTAATTGCATAATTTTAAGTTGCTTGCAGTTTTACAGTAGTTTATATGATTAGTTTGATACTTCCTGGTTTTGGTGTTTACCCTGTGTGTTTGGGTGTGAGGTTTTTCAGGAGGAAAAGTTCAGATTTTACATTTTTTTCTTCCTTCTCTCTCTCTCTCTCTCTCTGTCCCCCCTCGCAAAAAGATGTGGAAATCCTCAATGTCTAAATCATACTTAAAGCATATTTTGTCCGAGGTTGTGGTGTGTTTGATTTGTGTTTTAAGAAAATCTCACCTGGTCTCCCCTGCAGAGCTGGTCTGCCTTTATTCGCTGGAGAGGGTTGTGACTTCTGGTGATGGTCTAATCCTTGTGTCTTGAAGGAACTGTAATGTTGTTGGGAAAATCTGCCCGTGGCATCTGAACATTGGTGTATATCCTTGCAGAGCTGTTCTTTGTCCCGGCAGCCTCCACAAAGGCCCTGCAGCGCGAGGCTCGCGGCGCGGGCGCTGGTGCCGCCGGGGCCGCGTGTCCCGCGCAGCGGCGCCCGGCTCCGAGGGCGGTGCAGGGCTCACGGCGCTCACGTGCGCCCTTGTCCCCGCAGTGCGGCTTCCTGCTGTGGTGCATGGCGCCCAGCCCCTCCAACGGCGCCGAGCTGCTCTACCACCGCGTTATCCGCCCCTTCTTCCTGAAGCACGAAGCGCAGCTGGACAGCGTGGTGAAAGACCTGAAGGACAAGGCTGCAGAAACTGCAGACACCATCACAAAAGAAGGTGAGACAAAGAACATTCACAGTTCATGTACAAGGGTGGTCAGGGGACTGGTGCACGTGCCCTGTGAGGAGAGGCTGAGGGAGCTGGGCCTGTTCAGCCGGGAGAAGAGAAGGCTGAGAGGGGACCTGATCAGTGTCTGTAAGTACCTCAAGGGAGGCAGTGAGGAGGATGGTGCTGGCCTCTTTTCACTGGTGGCCACCGACAGAACTGGAGGTAATGGCTACAAAATGATGCACCAAAAGTTCCACAGGAACTTAAGGAAAAGTTTCATAATGGTGAGGGTGGCAGAGCACTGGAACAGGCTGCCCAGAGAGGTTGTGGAGTCTCCTTCTCTGGAGATCTTCAAAACCCGCCTGGATGCCACCCTGTGCCACGTGCTCTAGGTGACCCTGTGTGTGCAGGGGGGTTGGACTAGATGATCTCTAGAGGTCCCTTCCAACCATAAGCATTCTGTGATTCTATGATATCAATCAGAAGGTATTCTCCTCTGCAACCCTAATATTAAAGTTCTTATTTTTCATCTCTGGAAGAAAATTATGCAAGAAGTGAATTTTAAAATGCAATGTAAATTTTAATGAAGAAATTAAGATTTGGAGGAAAGTACCAAGCAAGGAGGATTGCGGTCAATTTTGTGGTTACGTTTGATGAAAGCAAGCTATTAACCAAATAATGGGCAACTAGCTCTTCCCAACATAGATATCCAGATAAATATTCTATATAGATAAACTGGTCAGCATATCCTCGCAAAACAGCTTCTGTAAATACAGTTACTCTTTCCCCGCATTCTTGCATCTCCTAAAATGCCATCTCAAAATACTATGTACTATGGAAGAACTGCCCAAGACCTTGTAATGCAAAACCTTGTATTCGCAACAAACAGCAGCCTGTAAAATTGTTTGCTGTCTGTGTAAGTATTTGTACTTTTCCCTGCTCTGGAAATAAAAGAATTTCTGAGCTAACTTTTAAAGAAATAAATTTAAAAAATATATTTTTTCAGGGTGGATTCCTAACTGTGTCACAACCTGAAGCTTGCTTAGTTTCTACTTTTATTTCTTTGCATTCTGAACTGGATACTTAGCCTCTGTAATATGTTATCATAATTTTATGAGCAAGGAGGGGGTTTGTATTAAGTAGCTGAAGTAAAGATTTAAATTCAAGGTGTGTTTTTTTGTTGTTTGTTTTTTTTGTTTGGGTTTTTTGTTTTTGTTCTTTTTTTTAGAAGAAACTTCAGAGCACCCTAAATCTCCTTTCCCCAGGCACCACATGCAGTGTGATTTCCTCTTACCTAACCTTTTACCTTACCTCCTGCCGGTTTTCTTATCAGCATTGCAGTGGTCTGCCTTTCTCTGGTATTCTTGGAATTTTTGCTGTATAACCCTCACTGAGTCATTCTTGTTAAAGAGATGTCCTAAAGACTATTCTTTCATCTCACACATTCATTCCATCACTTACTGCTCTTTCCTATTTTTAGATAGTAATTTGCATATATATATATATTCTTAAGAAATTCTATCCATACGCAGACACGTTAGTATTATTCGAGCGTTGTTTCAGCAGCGTGATAACTTCTTGCTGTGAATTGTAAAGAGGTCCTAAGGACTGTGAGTTAGACCTGTTTTCTCCTTAAAACAGTAGTAAGACAGTCTGTGCTGTTTATTGTGCTGCTCCTCATGTATGGTGTAGGTTCAGTACACTATTTTTTGGAAAGCCTTGTATTTGATATTATCAGTATCCTCTCTCCGTATGCATACATATATATTGTGCACAGGAAATATTCATATATATGTGTGCATGCAGGTACAAAAACTTTAAAGCTATTGTGTTTCTTTTGTAACTTGAGAGGATGATAACATTTTTCTGCAGCTCAAGAACAGTGTATAGGCCACTTGCTTTGTAGACCATTAAAATGAAATGTTTTTCTTTTCTCTGCTGCAGCCAAGAAAGCAACAGTGAATTTGCTCGGTGAGGAGAAGAAGAGCACTTAAGCTGCTAACTGGATAAAGAATGTTTCCCTACCACCTCCTTTATAAAGTTTGATGTTACTGGGGATAGTGGTATAACTTTAATAATATTGCCTTGGAAACATTTTGATATTAAAGGAATGTGTTGTCAGTTTGCTTACTACTTTGCTGATGTCTGTATAGAAAGTAAGCATTTTTATTTAAAAGCAATGCAGTGGATGTAAGCATCTGAAATTATTGAAAATATTTTATTCATCTTCATGCAGAAGAAATCTTTCAGTAATCACTTCTGCAGTAACATAAATGAAAAGTATGTGTCCCACATGCTCTGCACTTTAGTTGTCTCTTTGTGCATGTAATTACTCTTAACTGTGGTGTGTCTGCTAATGTAAAATTTTGTATGAGGAGAATATAACCTGAAAGGATTCTCTTGAATATGCAGGGAATTACTGAGAGGTGGCATAATGGATGTATTCCCCATTAATGAAATTAATGAAATGATGAAACTGTTCTAGGCGCCTGATAGGGATTATTCACTGTTGCATGTTTCATTGTAACTTGCAGTGTTTGGTACAGTGTGTGTATTCTTAAACGGGTAGATACTAAATATAGAAAAGAGTAACTTAATTCGTGTGATCCAGTTTACATAAATGTGAAATAATTTGCCAGAAACTGATACATTAAATTGAGAGCACAAGATGGGTAAAGTATAACCCTCGGCCTTTTCTTGCTAGAAGTTATCATCTAAAATGGAGAACAGAGTGCCTTGTAAGATGACATTAGAAAACACAAACTTTTCACTGAGGAGTGATGCTGTTGCAAGCACTGTCTTCTAAAGGCCCATTGAAACAGTTACTGCCCTGGATGTCAGTCCCCCAACGGACATCAGTGCTTCACAGCACGACCCCTGTGAGCTCGTCCTGCTCTTGCATGTTCTGAAGCCTCTTCTGGCTCTCTGCTGACAGCAGCTCTGCGTCAGCACTGCCCCTTCTTCACAAAAGGGAGGCTCTTGTTGGTTGCTTAATCTGCTCCTGGCCAGCAAGTGCAGATGCGAGCTAATTTGTTAATCTGTCATCTTGCAATTCATGGAATAGAACTGAATTCAGAATATGGAAAGTTTAAGCTTAATTTTTTGATATAATAAAAAGTGATTTCTTTACCCACTAACCTCAGTTGATTAGGTTAGGATAGTCACTTTTGGCCTTCCACAACATGTTGATATTTAGACATTCACTCTTTACAGGCTGCCCAGAGAGGTTGTGGAGTCTCCTTCCTTGGAGATCTTCCAAACCCGCTTGGACGCAGTCCTGTGCCATGTGCTCTGGGTGACCCTGTGTGTGCAGGGGGGTTGGACTAGATGATCTCTAGAGGTCCCTTCCAACCTTAAGCATTCTGTGATTCTATAATTCTGTGATTTGGGCACTAGAACTGTAAAAGAAAGAAGCATGCACTATTACTTGGCAGATCAGTTTTAAATTTGAAAAACACCTATTATAAGGAGATATAGTAGTGTTGTAAGTGTAAGCTCTGTACACCCAGCTGCAAAACACAGCCGTGACTTTTATCAGACAGCACCTACAGCTGGTCAAAGAGCAACTACAGCAGGGACATGGGAGATCCACTGTGCATCATTTTCAGTCCTACAGCATATTCGGTTTGTTATTTGAAAGAAGAATCCTGCAGTATGTACATTTGAATGATTATTCAGTTATACCTTTTTGTTACAAATGGATGTACAGCAAAGAGCAAAGTTTACAGCAAAGGTGTAGGTGTGAGCAAGTAGAAATTCTGAGTGACTCACAATTGTTGTCCTGGCTTCCTCTGTCTTTGGCCCACTGAACTTTACAAAAGCCTAATGTTGTATTACAAACAGTGAAATGCATAGCAATTGTATGTGGTCAGTGTAATTTTGTTTCACCTCATAAAATAAATAATCTTAAATAATGGTACTTGTACTTAGTGCTCTGTTTGGTTTAGGTACAAAGTGTTACAAAAACTGCATTTCTAAAAGCTGTCGGTAGGTCTGAGACTTTCCAAAACTATGCAGATCTGTAGCAGAAACAAAACTTAATTCCCAACAAACCATCATTTCTTTAAAATTTTACTATTATCAGTGAGAAAAAGCACTTTTAGGTAAGTAAGTGTTAGAGAAACATTCAGTTACATTTCTCAGAGAACTTGATGGTTTGGCTTTAGGTCAACTTCTGTATTTAAACCCAGTATTTCTTAACCTGACAGCTAAATTTGTGCTCCTTATCAGATTTCTTCTTGAGGGTACAACTATCACTTGTTTGAAAGTTGTTGTTAATATAACTTGATTTTGTTTGCATTGTTGCAAACACAAATGACCATCTACAATATTCATGGGCTTTCACAGCTATTTAATTCTGAGAGCTAAACAAACATATCATGTCCTCAAAAAAGGCTGATTCTTTTCTGAAAGACTGAGAAACTCCTGAGAAGACTTTAGTTAAAAGTAAAGATGCAGTACTAATTGTGCTGTCTTAAGAAAAACAGTATTTTCTGGAGCAAGATAGCATTTCCTGCAAGTAACTCCACTGGGCTGGCCCCTTATATCAGTGCTCTTCTCAAAGTTGTCTTCACAACATTTGTAGGACGATGTTAATAGACACTTCTACTCAATGTCTGTGCTGATTTGCTAAATAAAAATGGATACAAATAAAGAGACTGACACGACTGTTAAATTGCTTCAGTATTTCTTGAGAATCCTGTAACTCAACACATGGAGAAATGTAATGAGTTTAAAAGGCAGAGTGTCTTTACTGATACTCACTTTTCTACCTGAACTTCTTTCCTGCGGCACTCGTAGGAACTTCCAAAAGAGGTTGTTGCAAAGACGTGCTCTTTGTGGCGAGCCCTCGTGTGCGGTGTAGCGTCTGCAGCGCATCCCGGCTCGGCAGAGCAGCTGGGAGGCCAGAGCTGAGCAGCGAGCGCTGTTCCAGCCGGCCAGCACGGCGCTCCGGACCTACCGGCATCACCGCGGGCCGCATCTCAGGAATGCAGGCTCCCCTAGAAAGGTCTGCAGGAAACAATATAAGCTACACATACTCCAGACTGTTTTTTTCTCTCTCCTATCAATTTTTCTCATCTTCCATTAAGTATATAAATAGGAATGGTTACATAGAGTTCTTTCTGCCTGAAGTAGAACATTTCTTCCAGTTTAATCCATACATTTCCAAATTTGGCAAGCAGAACAAGAGTTCTTAGGCAGAGAAAAGCAGTAGAGACCCCCATGATGATACAAATACTTTTTGTGTAAGCAGTGGACTAATCCTTGCCAGGTTAAAGCCTCACAACTTTTAATTTCACAAATGTGAAGTTCCTTGAGCTTGCATTTTGGTCTTGTCAAATTTTTACAATCAATTACACAAATAATTCTGCAATATTCTGAAAAATCAATATAGAAATAATGGAACTGGTGATTCATTAATCTTCATTCTGTTTCCAACTCAGCCAATCATAATCTTATGCACATCAGGAAGAACGGGGTTTTTAAAAGTAAATGACAAATTCTAGGCCATGCTGCTACACAGAATTTTGTTGAATAGCATACTTGGGCTCAACAAGCATCTGACTAGAGAGAAAGGAAAGCAGTTAAGTTAGTTACCACTACTGCTAGGAATACAGTAAGTACATTAGCAAAGTCCTATATCACATCTTAGTGGGATAATCATGCTAATATTTTTGATTATTCAGAGACAAGTAAGTACTTCCTGTGCAGTGTATGTTCTGCAAGCAGAGTAGACCTCAGCCTTTTATTTCCAGAGAAATTCTACATCCTGTGTGATGAAGCAGTACATACTTGGGGAGTAACATGAAAACCACTAAGGGAATCCTCAGTTGTACAACTACAGAGATTAAGTCTTACAAATAATTCAATGTGTCTTCATGATGTGTAAAATAAATAGTTAAGAAATACCTGAGCAAGAAACTCAGGTGACAATGTATGCGAGCTCATGAAATAGTGAAGTTAGTTAAAAAAAAAAAAAAAAAAATGAAGAGGCACTTCCTTGAATTCAGCAGCCGCTAGGAAAGATGTGTTTACTGTAGGCAATGGTGTTCCACAAAACATGCACCTTACAGACCTACCACTTTGTTTTACTGCAATTGCATGCTTGCAGGAGAATACTGACAGCCCAAAGACTTTCATCAAACACTTCAAGTGCTGCTATCTGGTCAAAAGAACAAAACAAAACCACTCGGGTGAAGAAGGCAGAAGCTCGTGCTGTTTCCTGAGAGGCAAAATGGAGACAGCCCCGCTCGGAGCCACAGGGTGAATTCCCACGCAGCAGCGCAGTCTTTGCTAGTGCTGCCGCCTTCAGGAGCCCGTGGTTCTGCTCGGCGCTGCTGGGACAACTCTGCGCTGCAGTAAATTTCTAGAGACCAAACTCCCGAAAGAGATGTCTGTTAACAGATATTTTTTGAAAAACGTGGTTTTCTATTGGTGGCATTAAATTCAAGAATTCCAAGTGTTCTTGCAGCACTCTTCTCCCTGCCTCCATTTCTGCTGGTTCCCAAATAGACTATGTGAAATGCGGAACTGTCCTATAGGCTCATTTTTAACACTGAATTTAAAATGCCAGAAGACACTTTCCTGGCAGCACTAGCAATGATCTGAACACCAATATATTCACAACTGCAGTGCCACAGATACTAGGTACTGAACAAACTGAGTCATCTTTCTCAACAAAGAGAGAAAGAGCCTAAAAAATGTGTTCAAGTTCTTAGAAATCCTTTAGGACTTATTTTTTTTTACACACACACATATATATATACACACACACACAAATTACTACCAATAAAAAGAGGAAACAAAATTGCACCAATATACTTTAAATCAGCTGTACCTAGGGGAAGTCCCTTCTATTGAATGATACTTTATTTGAAAGGGAAGTCTTTACGGGTTTCTTTTTAAGGTCCTTATGTTTTAATATCACTAGTTTAATTTCTTTGATTGGGTAACTTAGCAAGCAATGCAACTATGGTCCTTGCTTTATCTGTACAGCATAGGCCAGACAATTTTTTTGGATGTTCAGCTTATGGCCACTGCAAACAGATATCAAATGATTTGACTTCAGTATTTTTTAATGCCAATGGCCTATAGCTGTGACTTGCAACATTTATACAGAACTGTTATAGCTTTGTAACAGAGTCCATCCACCTCAATTTAAAACTATGGAGCAGAGTTATTCTCTCCTATAAAATAATTTCCACACAGCTGTCATTTTTCTGAAAATGAAGTTTCAGAGAAACTATCAGGATGGGTAAGGAATACCTGAAGCTCCCAAATCTGTGATGAATTATTGTCACTTATAGACTGACTGTACTCTCCAGTCTTACTTGAACACTTGCCATGTGATCCCACATTGCAACTAGCTGCTAACACTTTCCTAATTGTGTAGAGTATAAGCAGCTAAGTAGCAGCCTCTGGCCAAGTCTACTTACTTGCTGATCTGATCTCCCTGCTCTCCCTACCACCGGGATTCCATTCACTCATGGAAGAATGGCTTGATCAGCTCCTCAGGCTTAGGTGCTTTTTCAAGGGTAGATTCTCCACAGACAGCACATGGAAACTGTTAAGTGCGCAGAAACAAATGAAGTTGTTAATCCTTACCCTGCTGGATCACAAGATGTCTAGAACAGCCTAGCTAGCTTAAAATGTTAAAATGTATCTCCAGTATGTAGGAGACAGATATCTTTAATAAGGCTGTGGGGGGGAAATTAACACTTCAGACAAAAGTATTTTACGATTAGATTTTTCAAAATTAACTTGTTGCCTTTATTGATACACTTGACAGTTGTGAAAGATAATTGGCAAGGAAAGCTTACAGAATCATTTTTCTGCTTGCAACAGAGACCATCCAGAATTAAGATAATCACTTAACTGCACAGAGAAATGATGTACGAAGGCAAGTAGTTCTCTGGTATCTAGTCTGCATAAGTTTTTTTTTTTTTTTAAGCTGAATAATACTGCATATTTCTTCTGGAAAGAGTAATTCTCCCACCCACCCCATTTGCTTATGTTCTTCCACTTCCAGAACTGGATGTTAGCTTTGCAGTTTGGCTGTGAAGACAGACAGATTCAGTGTGACACAGCAGAGAGGCAGTTACATGCATCCCAGTTCTGGAAAAAGCAGGCAGTTCTATTCAGCTTCACCTCTTCTTGCCCCGGCCCTCCCCCCCATATCTTTCACTTCCAAGTTGCAGTCAGTGTCCATCCATATCCATACTAAGTAATGATTATTCCAGTTGCAGCCTCATTTCTTTTTCTTCCCTTTGCCTTTCTTGCCTCCCTCTCCCTGCTGAAGACTTTGTTCACCAGCTCCCATTTTTTGTGTTCTTGTTTTCAGTTTGGGAATAGTTTCTGCAGCATACAGCATCACCGATTTACCTGAAAATAAAGAGTGTGCAATGAATACATCATAGGTAAAGAACCTTTGCATCATTTTGAAGGTTACAGTCTTCAGACCCAGATTAAATTTTTGTTAAGGTGGATACAAAATACTCTTTTACTTCCCACTTGCATCTGGAAAATTGTGCAAAGCCTTCGTTGGATTTTCTTAAGCACTGGACTGAAAGTATCACAGCTCTCTAGAAGCCTGTCATTATTTAAACCACATTAAGATCTGTCTTGCAGAGCAGTCAAGACTGAGGTATTTCCTCCTGGATTACCTGTATCCGAGTAACAGGTGACCAAAGCATCTACACCCTTTCAACAACTCTCCCCCCTACTTTTCAAGGTAGTTGGCACAAAATAACCAGGCAAATGATACAAGCATCTTTTGGGAGAAGAGACACTAGCCTTCCTAAAGAAACACAGCTTTAAATATTCACCTTACCAACAGAATTCTTAAGCTCATTCTAAATTCAGCAATTTACTTGCACCACCTTTCATATATATATTTCTTCAGATATTTGCTTCCCCTTTACATTCTGAGTACTTGTCAGAGAAAAAAAAATATATCAAGAGCTGTCACATTTGCTTGTTTACTAATAAATAGGAATAGGTCCTCTTGTATAATAAGTTATGAATTTTCAGGGTCCCTCCCACTTTAATTTGTGGAAATAAGCATACACTCAGTAGCGTAATTTATCAGTGTGTCACCTGTATGTAACCTAAAAAAAAGGTGGAATTTAGCCATTTTAATACCAACACCCATTCTGAAAAATTACATCCTCCCCTGTCCCCAAAATGAATGGTCAGTTTGCTCGCTACAGCCAGGATACAACTTTCCCCCAAACTTTTTTTTCCAAGCACTAAATAAAAAGGATTAAAAACAACCGCACTTTACAAATTCCACTTTTTTACTGTATTTGATTTAAAGAGGTGAATTTCTTTGATGTTGATTTCCAAAACTTTTCATTGAAGCTCATTGAGCAAGGATGATAATAAAGACAAAACAAAACAAAACAAAAAAAAACCTGTTTTACTAACAGTTAAAGCATCTAATACAGATGCTCTACTCACGTGTTGGAAACTGAGGTAAGCATGGGTTGCCATCATCTTGTTTGAGCTGAATTCGTACTCTACCCCTGTACTGCACATCACGATTCCACTCTCTTGGATACATCTTATTTTTCTGTCATATGAAAGGAGAAACTATTATTATTATTTTCAAAAGTTAATCATTAGAAGTAGCTACTTTTTAAGATTTAATTTGTATAGTTCTAGGTTGCAGAATTAGTTTTCACTGTTTCTTTCTCCGTTACCAACTTTGGAGAATCTAGTGTAGTCTTCTGAGAATGTGTATGTAAATACATATAGATATCGTACAGTTATTTTTTCAAGGCTAAGGCATCATTATCTATGAGGTATGTGATTTTTACCTTGCATATAGTTTTCCAACATCTACTTAAGTACCTTGTTGTTACTGCTCAAAGAAAACAAGTATTCTGGCTGATGATCAGAGCTTTTCAATTACAAGTTAACCTTAGTTGTAAGAAAAGACAATGAAAGAAAGAAAATGAGATCAAATTTTTTTGTTATTATTACCTCTACGAGTACATTGAATCCAACCGCTGCACACACATCCTGGATTTCTGTAGACGTTGGATTTTCAACAGCCTGTAGAAACACATTAGAGTTACTCATTTTTAAATATTTTGTTACCTATGTGGTAATAGTTTGATTCAAGGTTTCCACCAATACTCTACAACTAGAAAAAGTGGATGAGGAAAGACAAGGCACAGACCATGACAAATCTGCTGTAGAGTCATTTGTGAGCCCTTCTACAGTCTAGAATACATCAAAAAGAAAAAAAAAAAAAAGAAGAGATGTCACATCAGAAGGAAAACAGGGAAGAGATTAAACAAAAATATTTAGCACAGGGGAGAAAGTAACAGAATTGCCTAAGGAAAAGAAAAAAAAGAAATGAAACAACATTTATTACACTACTACCAAATTAAAAAAAAAGAAAGGAATAATGCCTGAGAACAGGAGTTTTGCAAGAACAGGACATCAGGTCTCTCCCATAAATACAACTTTTAGCAGATCCCTCACATAAATACAACTTCATTGGAACTTATCTTAACATGGCCATATTTTGTGCTTTGTCACTTTGTTACTGTCAAGAACTTAAAACGCATGTGTTACATACATTTAGTAGTTTTTTTTAATGCGTCCAGAAATAGATACAATAATCTCACTTTTTTTACAGGATTTTAACAAAGAATTTTTATGCTATAAAAGGCTTATTTCACTGCTTATGATTTTTTTTTACTACTATCAGTAAAGAAATCAGTTTATTGATAAATCAGATCACCAATCATACAAGCTTTAGCTTACTATTGCTGTCTATATCACTCACATAAGTTCTGTAGTAGATTATCAAGTGTATTATCTTTCCGTACTTCATCTCCTGCCAAAGGTTGCTCACATAAAAGTACAAAGTTAAAGCCAGTGCTCTTCTGACAAGTTCACATGATGACACTAAACTATCTTCAAATGTTTTAAAATTTCCAGGTACCAGACTGTTTGCTGAGAGGCAAAATGGAAGATCAACGGCTTTGTCTGAGACTTAGCTTTATTTTCCAATTCCCTATGTACACTGCAAAGAAAGACATTGTATTTCCCTGTCACCCACAAATTACTTTGTCTATAGGTATCCTTCTTCCTTCTGCTATTGTCTTCTTGTTGTTTAGATATGCGGGATAAATGCAGATGAATCTAGAAGAGAAAACATTGCAAGATGAAGTATGCAGTACAAACTCCTTGTTTGATCAATGGTAAAAACACAACAAAACAGCCCATTTCAATAACATGGGAGCTCCTGCAGTTTAGAACAGCCGGTTATTTTTCCCTTGACTAATTCGAAACATTGCAAAATCCCATTTCCATCGGAGAGACTTTGCAAGATACCAGTTTCAGAAGCAAGATGCAGACAAAGGAAGGAGCTACCTCCTAGGCTTTTTTTAGGGGGGGCGAGGGAAACGAGGTTGAAAGAGCATGTTTGACCTACAGCATCCCAAAAAAATAAAATCTAATACATGTATTGCACTCAGAAACTCAGAATTACAGAAGTCTTGCTGAAAAGTTCTAATACCCTCACTGCTGATTAATTTCAATTTCTTGATAAAGTCATTTTATCACGGATTTTCTCTGTTTCCCTTGCTCCCTATTCTCCCCATAAAAAAACTATCCAAACACAGACTAGTTACAAAGCTTCTGAAAAACTATGCTTAAGAGACTTGCTAAAACCAAGATTTTGTCAAGAGATTCAACCATTTTTAAGCACATGTAAGGCCAAAAGTGACAGAACTTCACTCTTGCTTCTCATCAGGCAAACATGCTAGCACATCAGAAACTAAGGAAGTAGAAATTGAGCAAATTATCTGGAGTAGACTGGTATTCAGGGAGCTGGAGACTG
The DNA here is from genome assembly GCF_059628265.1 of Tinamus guttatus. Classification (NCBI taxonomy): domain Eukaryota; kingdom Metazoa; phylum Chordata; class Aves; order Tinamiformes; family Tinamidae; genus Tinamus; species Tinamus guttatus. Next base: position 214,665 of record NW_028288838.1, read on the forward strand.
ACAAGAGTCACTGATGAGGGTTAAAAGGTGGCATCTCAGGGAGTCTGCTTCACTGAAAGTCTACCTCACTGGAAAAGTGTACCTTGAGTAAACATCTCTTGCTGAAATTAGCCTCGGTCATCTCAACTCTCAATAGCCTCCTACTCCCAAACACCTTCCCAACGATATTTTCTCCTCTAATTAAAACTCTTTTTATAAGGTAGCTATTGATTGTACGTAAGTGGCAGACATCTGCACAAATAAAACAATCTCATTACTGAAATCCACAGCCACCAACACACTGCAATGATGTCTCCTCAGTTTACTTTTTTTCTGTTTTTTTTTTTTTCTCTGAGAGAGAGAGAGGAGAGATTTAAATGAGACGGTTGTGCAACACTGCAGCGCCAGGAAAGGCTACATTCTCACTTCTTGTATCACAGGATAAATGGGCAGTGATAGTCTCCCCAGGCCCTCCGTCCAGGCTGAGCCTTCTCCACACGCCGTCACGGCGGGGCTGTGTGCCTCGAGCAGCTGCGCACCACGGGGCTGCACATCTCTACGCGGCCCGGGAAAACCGAGCTCTGCTCAGACACTGCAGAAAGCGCTTGGCATGACCAAGCATTTCAGCTACATTAAATTCAATATGAAGCCACTAACAACAAAACACAGCTCTCCAAAACGCCGGCACCTCGTACGCAGTGTCGAGAACCTTGGTTCCTTTTTATATACGGAAACAGGGCAGAGGCAGTGAAAACCTCTCTCAAACGAAGAGCTTAAAAGTAAACGCAACCCGCCACCCAAACACAAACACGACAGCGCAAACGAGCCCACGGCGCGTCACCCTCGCGCCCGCCCGCCGGGCCCCTTCCCGACACGGGGGCCGCGGCGGAGCAGGGCGCAGGCCACGCTACCTCTCCTTATCGGCCGGGGACGCGGTGGCGGCCGCAGCCATGATAACGGCACCAACGGCCCTCCCCGCCGCTACAGCCGCACGCCGGGCCGCGTCACACCACCGCCGCCACACGGCAGAGATCCCGCCCCTCCCTTCCTGGGGGCGACCGCGGCTTCCGATTGGGAGACACTGCTGTCTCTCAAGCGCGCCAGCCTATAGAAGGGCGCCACGTCCATAGCGGCAGGGGCCGCGTGGGATCTCCACTGCGCAGGCGCCTCTGGAGGGGGTGGCTCCTGCGGCGGGGCGGGGCGGGGCGGGGCGGGGCGTCGCGTCGCGTCCGTTAGGGAACGGTCCCGAGGGGGCGGTGTGAGGTGGGCAGCGTGGCCCGTGGCGCTGCCCTGGTCGGCGGGCGGGAGAGTGTGAGTGTGAGTGTTGCTCTGAGGGTCGCCTCAGCCCCGTAGCTTCGTGCTGAACAGCAGAAGCGACGCCGAGGAGCCCGCCGGTCGCATTTTCAGGCTGCGCTGAAAATGGCGCCCGGCTGCTCGGGGACGCCCACTGCTTGGTGCGTGCGGCCTTGGGGGGATGCTGTGGAGCAGGTCAGGGTGAAGGGACCTGGAGACCGTGAAGAGCACCACAACTTCCAGGAAAGGCCAATGGTGTTCATGCACGTCAGTGTGGAAATCTGTGACACCACGGGAACGTTCATAGGAGTGGGACATACCAAAGATCATTTCAGTGCTAAGGCAGTGGCTCGTGTAGCCCAGGTATCCAAGGACATGACAAGTGAACCAGATCTTTGAAGACAAGAACTTCTTGATCAATACCTTAAATGTCATGTGAGAATGATCCTGCACTAAAAAATCTTTGTGATAACTTGCCAGCATTTCGGGACACTTCAATCCTGAATGAGCTATTTTGCCATACAGAGTTTACAGAGATCATATCAAGGGTGGCAATCAAAGAGCAAACTTATGTTTCAGTCAAAGCTGTCAAAATAAATGCTATATATTGTGAACACAGTAACAATATTATGCTGTCTGCCAGAGGGTGATGTTCCTGTTGAATGTTTGGTGGAGTCCCAGTAGGCAAAAACCACCCAGAAGCTTGGCAGCAGCAATCAGCTCTGTCCTTCATGAACACAAAGTGCACAGAGTTGCTGCTCGTAGGACAGTGCAGCAGTGATGATGGGTGGACTGAATGGAGAACAAGCCCTAATGAAAGATGAACTCACAGAGTACATTTTGTGCAATGCTACATTCTCCAATTAAATCTCTTCATTCAGCAGCTATGCTCCAGGGCACACAACTGAAAGTACTTTTGCCCTTTTTTTTTTATCTGAATTGTTATTATTTTTCCCCCTCTTCAATAAAGCATGAAGTACCAAATATGAGGAGGCAGAGACCTGCCACAACACAATGGAAGTTCCAGGAAAGAGCTTTAAGGACAGTCCATGAAAACTGGAAAGAGTTGTGAAGTGTTTCAGGAAGAATCAAGGTGGCATTTAGCACCCAGACACAAGTTATTTGGGCCACTGATTCTTTTGAACGGAAGGCAGTTCTGTTGTCTTCTTGTGTTCCCTCTTTGCTCTCATTAAGCCAGACATGAACATACTGTTCAAACTGCTACAGAGCAGCTTTCAAAAATGTGATTGCAGCTAGGTGAGAGCAGACCATGTATTGATACCTCTTTAGAAAGATATGCTGGTGATGCAAAAAGTTACATAAACTGAGCTGAGTGAAAATATGAAGGAAGCTTTTTATACAATATCATGGTATTGATATTTTCTGATGCATAGATGTCATAATTCACTATGCCATTATTCTACAAAAATATAGAAGAATTTTTAAGTGAAATTATAGCCTCTAAATTATGATTTTGAGACCTGTGATGGCATCAGAACTGAAAGAATTCCTTTTGACACTAAAATGTGTGGAAAACCTACTTGAGAAACACAAAAAAGCACAGAATAACTGGTTGCTTTAGCAGTGCTGTTAATGGAGAATCAGCCTAGTGAAGTTGCAGAGCATTTTGCACGGCTGAAGAATGGACAGGCACATGCTTTTTAAGCAATGCTGTCAGATGCTGTGAAGAAAAGCATTCCTCTTTAAGTGGTAATTAATGGCCTTTTTTGTTGTTAATTTATAGCAGCAAAAGATTCTCATCTTGTTAGCTTGGTAAGGAATTATCATCGCGGTTTAGCACAATACCCTTCCTTCAATACACACAAGGCGCCTGCTGTGGGGCTTCTGCGGAGTCACCCCCCAAACCACCAGCGTTAGCAGGAGGCCAGCAGGAGGGCAGGTGGTCAGGCAGCGCCATTTGCCCATGTTTGCTGCCCGCACGCGGGCTCTGCGAGCCTGCAGTGCCAGGCTGCGGCCTTGTGCTGGTGCTCACCAGCTGGGTTTTACTGAAAAGCTGGGTTTTACAAGAGTTTTGTTCACAGCGTCTCGCCCTCCGTGGCGCCACAGACAGACTAGACTACGTTATAGTGTCCTAATACCCTTACTGAGCACAGCACACTTCTAGTCTGATGTTTAAATGAAACGTGCTAATCACTAAACCATGTTATTATATTCATAACCTGGTCTTGAACAAAGCTAGATCTGTTTTTGAAAAACAATATTCTAGCAGAGTTTAAATAAAGAACTTCCTAATGCTTTTAAGGGAAAAAAAAAAGATACTGCCACTGTTTCAAATACCATTAATAAAAATTAGGCTAAAACCTAATAAATACTAAAAGTTACTTCTCCATTGTGCCATTTTTTCCTTAGATTTTTGCAACATTTCAAATGTCTCAGTTTGTATATACCACTTTCTGGTATATAACAGACTGCTACTAGACTGCAGACTGAGAAGCACTGCCGTGACGTCACACTGAAAGTGGCAGCAAACACAGCTGCAGTTTGGCACATGCCGTACTGCAGTACAGTGTTTGGCTCATGCAAATATTGCAATACGATATTTGGCCTGGTACTGTTCCTGCATATTAAGTTTGCTCTCAGCCTGCCCACTTAGTTCAGGATCTTGAGAAAGCTTTTATGTATTTGTTTGATGCTGCTCTATTTGGTGACTGTATTTTTCCCTTTGTACGAGCTAATGCAGTTTCTTAATGATTCTTCTTTTAAAATAAACTTATGTTAATGTAACGCAAAGGCTGCATAGGCAAGATGAGTATTTGTGCTGATGATGTAAAGAATATTTCGTATCTATTTCAGATGGAAAGAAATAAAAATAATTGTTGAGAATTGAGTTTGTGGAGTTACAGATTGAATTATATAGCATTCATGGCTGACCACAGCAAGGGAAGCATGTCTTCTTTTCTGTAGATCCCGTTATTACATACTGCGTCTTGGTGCTGGAATTCACAATATCTTGAAACTAACATGCCTAAAATGAAGCATTAAGTACAAACATGTCAGTTTAATCCCTACCATCCTTATAAAACAGTCACATTGAGTATAAAGCACTTAGCCGCTATATTTGTTGTCATGTCACAAGACATTTATTTTAAACTTAAATTCTGCGTGTTTGCAGCCTGAAGAATTCAGAGACATAAGTAGGTCACAACACACAATAACTTGGGTATATGAAAGCAGCATGCACTTTCCAAATATCTATTGTCCCTGACACCAGAAATGCAGTAATTAAGCCAAACCTGACAGCTCAAACATTCAGAGCAATGTGGAGATTAGGTGTAATTGCTCTTGGGTGTAAGAACCACGTATGTGGGAAGCAAAATTTCACAGTTCCAAATAATGCCTTTGTTTAATACCAGGGACACTGGTTTCTGAAAGCTGCATATAACTTCATTCCATTTGTCCTAACTAGGCCGTACAAGTGGAAACAGCAGGGAATGAACAGTGGAGCATGTGCATTTCAGACAGACAGAGTTCTCCCAAAAGGACACCGCAGTGAGTAAGGCCCGCTCGGTCAAACTCCATCACTGTGATGGGAAAAAATGAAGAAAAAGTATCTTCAAGGGCCTGTAAAATTATGAAACAGAAATTCAGCTGTGGTTGTGGTACAAGACGGTACTTTTCACCTGGGAAAGTCCAGATGCCCTAACTGAAAGTGGCTGCCTGAGCAAATGCCTCCGGGCTGAGCCAAAACAAATACTTGTACGTGTTACTGCAAGTATCATGTACAGGAATAAGTTCTTTGAGATTCAGCTTAGGTGTTCAGTTCACTCTGACCTGGTGTTACACTGTATAAATACACTGGAAATCTGTATGTTAAAAAAACAGATCATTGGCATTCAGGAGAAGGTATATTTTAAGCTAGATTGGTGCAAATCTCTGTAGTAGACTGCTGATACAGTGCAGGACAAATGAAAGGGATGCAGCGTAACATCTTGGTTGGCTCAATAGATAATGAAAGGAAGGGTTGAACAGAGAAGGATTTCTCTATAAGCAGTCTGTATAAGCAAGGATTCAAAAAAAAACCCTGTATCTTTTTGCATAAGGAAAATTAATGGAAATAAAATAAGCCATTTAAATGGAAACTCTTCATGCTGATTGAATCATAATGTCTTGGTATATTGTACTTTTAGAATGCTATGCACACCACTTTCCTCAAAGGAGTGATTATTTCAGCTCCATGGACTACACTGTTCTCTCTTAGTCAAAATCTTGTCTTTTACCTTAGGAGGTCTCAGGAGAAACAGCCCATCATGGCTAGCCTCCACTTTAACAGACTACCGCACCATCTCCTCTCCTAGGTACTCAGCAGAAACGTCCCTTCTGCTCATAAGTACGGTAGAATCCTTGAAATCATCACGGTGACACACGCCTCCTTAAAAAGACATAAACATCCCCAAGATTTCTAAAGCTATCTGGAGCTTGCTTGTTTCAATGTAATTAACTGCTGCATTGTAACAGCAGCAGTCCCGTAGCTGCCTTGAAACAGTACTCAAGGAGCAGAACTGAAAGTCTTCTATAATATCTTACCTAGAGACAACCCTTGGCTTGCATGGAGTAATTCAGAAAATACTGCAGACAGGCACCATGTACAGTATTTCTCTGAGGTATGGGGAAAGTCTAGCATGCACCATTGCCAGAAGCTTCTAGCCAGCCTCTATTTAGCTGGCAACACAGGAACAGGGAAAATGCAAATAAAGCAAACAAGGATTTATACCCATCCCTAATCCCTTGCTATTTGCAAAGAATGTGTGACTGGGACATATATAAGCCTCAGTTTCATATCCAGTTGTTCCTTGGCCTTGCTTTTTTTTTTTTTTTTTTTTTTTTTTTGCCTTGTGGAACAGCTGACAGCTGTGTGAAGTTGCAACTGTGCAAAGTCCGTTTTTTTAGACCAAAAGAAACTATCAATCATCTGTGTCCCTGTCTGACACGATAATACACTCTTTGCACTAAACTCATATCCAGGGGATTTCTGTCTGAAAGGCTTCAAAATGGCTTTAAATGCTTAAATAGTGTCAAATAACCGATCACAATACTCAGCTATTCCAGTATTTTAAGAATAAAGGTGACAACTTTATTTCATTACCCAGTGGAAAAAAAAAAGTAGATGCCACCACAGACCTCAGTAGCAATCTATGATGCACAATCTGAATTCTGTTTATTGTATATCACAGCCCACCCCAAGTTTTCCCCACATATGCTACGGAGGATTTTAAGGATTTTAGAAGAGGGACAGAATTAAGCACAAGCTTCCTTCATTTTATAGGTATTAAATGTAAAAACTCAAAATATCCCAGTTTTATTGATCCTTAAACTGCAGGTGATAGGATAATGCCTTTTTCCTACCCTATATTCCAGCTATGAAATGTTATCTGTTTTTTTTTTTTTTTTTTTTTTTTTGAATGGCTATTAAGGATTTTTTTTAAAATTTATAAGTCGATTCTTTTTTTTTCGCTAGAAAACTTCAAAAGTAAAGTACCAAAGTTCCAAAACAGCCAACCAGTAATTAAGCTTAAAATAAGTCATTTTCTAAACTATGAACTATGATTACTAGAGAACACAGGATATATTGCTAACTCAGCAACAGTTCATCCTTTTTAGTTTAAATGCTTCTGATCTAACTGTATGTTAAAGCCTGAAGTGAGCAGAGAGGTGCAAAATATGCATGTGTACTGTGTGCATAAATATGTGTCTTGTGTGCTGGAAATTCAACTAATCCAGGTTCTTTATTAGTCTCTAATCAGAGTCTAAAGAATTGATTAATTACGGAAAACAAAAATTGGGAGTTAACTGAGTCCCTCTAGTACGTAACAGAGGAAAGTGCCAGAGCCCTGGAACAGGCTGCCCAGAGAGGCTGTGGAGTCTTCTACTCTGGAGATCTTCAAACCCGCCTGGATGCCACCCTGTGCCACGTGCTCTAGGTGACCCTGTGTGTGCGGAGGGGTTGGACTAGATGATCTCTAGAGGTCCCTGCCAACCTCAACCATTCTGTGATTCTGTGATTATGGAATCACATTACTAGAATATGTTATATATTGGAGAATGTTGGAATGTATTCTGTATGTCATATCAAATCATTATGGGTTTTGTTCTGGGGAATTTATTTTAAAATGAAACATGCAAAAAAATAGAGCTTTACTGGTAAATTCTATGACTCTGAACTTACTTCCCATTTTTATTTATATGAAATGTTACTACCAACAAAATCAAATTGAATGCTTTCAAGGCATTAGTTCTGATAAGCTATGCCATTGTCTAAGTGCCTTAACTGTGACTTCCTTTTAAATTAAATGTGTAATACAGCAAACAATTAACTTGTAGTAGCAGCCAAGAAAAGAATTCCAGTCTGACAAGGTGCAATCAAGAGGAAATTTTATGTAACATTGCAAGTAGTAAGTTATGCATAGCAAGCCTAAAATCAGAATTAATATACTGTGAAACAAAATACATTAGAATAGTTGAAGGAAGAATTAATTACAGAGTTAGGATATAAACAGTAATGCATCTCAGGCAGAAGCAAACAACAAAACTGAAGGAAAGATAATTGTGGGCTGAGTTTGTTAAGAAACAACATTTACAGGTGGGAAAATGCATCCGATCTCAAAGGATGAGGATTTTTTGCAGTGAACCAGCACAAGCTCTATGCATATTAAATCCCACTAAAAAGTAGGGCATAAGAGAAAATCAGCCTTGGGCTCATACTCTGGACATAAGAGTGTTTCCTGGAGTGAACACACCCCCTCTCCATGATATTTGCCACAGTCACTCAAGCAAAGTATGTTTCCACATAGAGCAACATTAGAAGGCTCTTCTCAAGTCTCACAGTGGCAGCGCTTTGTGAATACATAAAGCCAGAACCATTTGGAAAACTCAAGAGGAATAGATCTCTTACAAATCTATCCCAGGGAGGCATTACCTAGTCCTCCTGTAAGCAAACAGCATAGCTGGTAGACTGGAAGTGAGGTATTATTTACATCCTTTGAATTCATCAAGATGTTGACAGTTCATTCTGATACCTGTTAAGAACTGTTACGGTACCTGTTATGAACCGGTAACAGTTGATACTGTTGTGAACTCTTAAGCTCCTTCAGTCCCACACTGGATCCCCTTGCACTTTAAGTAACCAAACACAACACACAATCAGCCAACTTATCGCTCTAAGAACTCAACCTTAACGACATCAACATTCTCTATACACACATTTACAGATATCATCTGTTATTCTGCATACAGGAAAATATGAAGCTGGAATGAAGTTTTTTTTTAATGTGATTTGAAATGAAAGAAGGAGATTTTTATGCTTTTACTTAAAAGTGTAGAAGACATGGCTGTGGGACCAAAAGGTGAATATGTTTGGGTGATCTGGGAAAAAAAAATCCTCAGGGTTTTGAGCATGTGGAGAAAGTCATGGTTCTTACTGACTGACAGCTTCATCCAGAGCACACATCTCAACAAGACCACCTCTGTCCGATCGGCAGATTAAATTTTGCAAAGCATTACAGAAGATAAATGAGGTTATGCGTAGGTGGAAGAACATTAGAGACACTCTTATAGAGGTTCCCGGTATTTAGTAAGAGAGCAAGGTGAGAAAAGTACAGTTTGGAAGGCATCTAGCAAGAAGATCATTCAAGAGTTTGTAAGAGACCACCTAAGCACTTTCCAGATCATCCCTATATATATAGTAAATATATTTATGGACGGATCTACGGCATTAACATTGAATATTTTAAAACCGTTACCTGGACATTTGTTTATGACAGAAAAAAGATTTTTGGGAAGGTTGTTGATGAAAAAAATCTCTCTTCCACAAGCACAAACTGTAGATTATTGACACTTAAGTGTTTCCAGGAAAATAGTGTTTTCTGGAACATTATATATTTAAATGCAATGTGCTAGGGGGCTATTAGGCAGAAATTCAGAGTGAAAAAACAATCAAAGAGCCCCAAATCTTGCTTTTGCGGAAGTTTTGCTGAAATTTCCTTTTGCTGTATCAAAACTTAGGGCGAAGTTCTGAACCATGCGTGTCAGGCTGAAATTGCACGCAATGGTCTGTCTGTGGGTGGCACCTCCATCCACCACAGGAAGCCACCCCAGCTCTCCCATCACTAGCCTCCCCTTCCTGAGATTTGCATAGCCAGGCCCATGGGAAAGGCCACTTGCCTTGTCTTTATTGGGGAGGGGGGGAGGTTCCAAAAACAAAGATTTCAGCTGTCAGATTAGCAGATAAAAATTTGGTGTGTTCACAGTCCACTTGCATAGTTTCAAAATAAGATCTCATTAATTTGTGGACAACTTTTGTTCTCCCTTTTTTTTTTTTTGAATGCCTGAGAATGTCTGAAATCTTTCCTTTTCTCCTCTTTGTGCTAGACACAGTGTTGAACTTCCCCAAAGCAGTAGCAGATACTTAGGCACATGGAAGATCTCAGCGTAAAGCTAAGGCTGCACTTTGAAGACAAGCCTTGTTTGAAACAGTATTCCAGTCAGGTCAGGAAAGCCTGTTGAGGCTTTTGATTCTTAAGCTGGCATCTTTGACCAAGAGTTTTGAGAATTATCTTCAAGCTTTCAGGGGAAATGATAGAGAATTTCAAATGAAAAATATAAATAGATTAGTTCCCTTTTAAAGCTTGCAACCTTTAATCAGAAGAAGAACTTCAACAGAAACTGAGCAGTAACCTTACCTGTGGTACACATGTACCTTTCACTGAGAAACTAAAACTAATATATATTTAAGAAAATGCATTAGGACTTGCAAGGTGGTCATGTTTCCACTTTCACATCAAGAGAACAAAGCTGTAAGTCAGTCTGAAACCATCACTGTGAATATTTTTAGAGTAAAATAATTTTCAGGTACTAGTTTGATATGCACTGGAAATAGTAAGCTAATTCAAAGACAACTACAGGTCTGCAAGCAAAATCACAAAACCACAACAGTCCGGGGAAAGAATGGTAATGCATAGTAAAAGGGCAGTGAAATGACTCTTGGTTCCCATACATCCTTATTTTTCTTCTTTTTGGCTTGATATAAATAATGTCCTGTTACTTACTGTGGTGACTCATAGAAATAAAAACAAGCAGCCAAGTGCAGGTCTTTAGCAGTGTAAACCAAACCTGGCTATCATTAGTCTATATAATGCTATTAAACCATAAAAATGAAAAATGTCTTTAAAACATATATGTGGGAGATGGATTTTATTTCTGGCATTCATTTTTATAGTTAAAACGTATCTTTGTATCCTAATTGCTAACATAAATCAAACATCATGGATATCTTTAAATAAGCTATAAGGTATTTTAATGGATATTGAACATTTTAGATGTATAATCAGAAAAATGTAAGTCTGGAAGGGATTTCTACAGGTCACCTAAGCCCATCTGCACAGAGGCAGTATGAAATACACTAAATCCCCATCCCTAAGAGATGTTTGCTAAACCTCTTCTTAGAACTTCTATAATGGAAAGTTAACAACTCCCATGGGAAGTATATTTCAGTATTTTACTACCCTTACAGTTGAGAAGTTTATCTTACATAATTTTTGCTATAAATATAAGCTAGTTGTAAGGATATTAAGAGAAACTTCCCAATTATAATGATCTTGAAATATCCCCAACACTACCAAGATTATCTAGAGAGGCCACTATAATTTCCAAAGACATTTTAGTGCACAATACATACAGCTATGTATTATTTTGTCCCCTTATTTTTTTCCTTGCTCAATTATAAAAATGTAGTCAGAACTTCTTTATTTGGATTCAGTATAACTTTAAACATCTAGCAGGATCTATATGCAAAGCTGATAACAACTGACCATCCTAGATTACACATTATACCTACATAATAAAAGCTGAAAGCCTAACACACACAAAAATACCAATTTATATGAAAGATAATCTTGCATTTTAAACATAAGGATGGAGTTCTATATTCTACTTGAGTAGGAAGTCCTGACTCTGAACAAATCACAATTTTCTCCATCTCTAATTCTTCATGTTTAAAAGGTCAATAGCATTCATTAAAGTTTCTGTGATGACTAATATATGCAAATACATTAAAAGAGGAATGCTGCTCGCTAACAGATTCACTAGATGATAAAAACTATTGCATGTCCATAAGCAAATTTGATGGGAGATAAAGTATAAATGAGGAAATAAGATACTATTTATTCCAAAATGATATTTGGTGTTGTCTTTTAGATTAATCTTAGTTGACTTTTGTTGATAGTATCTCATTTCATATGCAGAATTTAAGGTAAAAATAGATTAATTCCAATGTCAAATGAAGTACAGTAGCCACAGATGTGGTACACTCTAACTGCATTAATGCTACCATAAAATTAAACTGCTCTATTTCAGGGAATCCTGAAATCAGGGCATTTTGAATCCTAAATACCAGTTATTTAGAATGCTAACTTCATAATAGTCGAGATAAATAACAAACTGAAATGCTATATCGTGGTTTGTTCAATCATACACACAAGCGTTACTATATTCTTTTATAAGTGTTTCTAGTTTAAAACAAACCTCATCTAAATTCAGACCACATACATATATTTTAAGCACAGACTCCTCTTTTAAGCACAAACCACATTCACATCAAAAAGGCTCGAGGCAGCAAATGTCCTGGTTTGTGTATAGAATTGTTCTACTATAGTAACAGATTTTTTATCATGGGTTTTTTGCCATATTTTTAACTCAACTATTTTTAAAAAATAAATTAAAAAACGGATGAAGATTTCAAATAGAATTAAAATTTCATCTTATAGTCACTATTTCACATTCTACATTATTTCTCCCAATTCTAAAAAATCTTGTTTTATAAATATTACTTTTGTACATACAATATTGTTTCAGACTTGCAGTCATGAAAACCATTATACTGCTTGACCTCTGGAAATACCCTGCCTTTAGCCTTGTTATGCACCTGAGATGTGTGAAACCGTCTCAATTACAAATACAGTACAGAAGAACTACGGCCTGATCCTGCAACTGTTACCAGCATCCTACAACAGCCAATGTCAGTGATAAAGAAGGGTGAATCGTAGAGGTGCAAGATTCTGCTGGACCAGGCCTTAAGTGTAAGTGCCTATTACTACACATTGTAAGGTGACATCTCAAAATAAAATAGCATCTCTTTATGTAATGCAGAAGTAACACACACGATTTACATATAGTAATAATTTATTCTGAAATGTTCATTTTAGTCTCTGTTGAGACATCACTCATGTCTCGTTAATAAAAGAGCAGCCATCTCACCTCAAATACCAGAATATACAACAAGTTACAGCATAGCAAAAAAAATTCTACCTACTTTAAGATAAAGTCTAGTTCAGGTAAAATAATTTTGTTCAAGGTTTTACAGTTACACAGTTTTCCTTTTGATGCAGAGCACAAAAAAAGTGTAAATTGTTACACCATAGCTATCTATGCACATTATGTGACCACAGAAATGTTAATCATTACTTCAGAAAATGAACCATCAGTTCCAAACATGCAGAAAAGCAGGCCGGGAAAGCTTGTTCAGCAGAAACCATATTACTGTGAATTTCACAGCCACATGATTAATTATTGGGTTAGGTGGACTCACAAATACTAAAACTGAATATACTCTTTTTTTTTTGCATAAATAATACCAATTCTTCCCTGATGTAGTTTAGTCAGTCTGTAATCTAGAAATGATTGATAAGCAATATGACTAGATGATCTTTAGCTGTAATGTTCATGATTTCAACACAAGCAATATTTAAAGAATTACGAGATGGGATGCTAATTAAATACATGTTAAACATACTGTACAAATACAATTGCATTAGCAATTTTACTCCAAGCTGTCAATCAAGTATCCCTCCAAAATATTACCAGTGAAGACAAAGTATACTATCAAATATGGCTTCCAGAACAAGGACCCTCTAACAAGAATCAAACCTATTTACAAAAAATAAAAACAACAGACAAAACCAATCCCCAGACTTAAAGTTTCATGTGAAACTTTTTTTTTCTCAATAGCTGCTGTAAATAATACATCAGTTTTACTTTTTTTTTTTTTAATATATATATATTTAAACAGAAGTCACCAGGTAAGAGCCTGAGTGGCGCTTGGGGCTCTGGGTTCCGCTGGAGTCTGTGTTTTCCGTCTTCGAGTCGCGCTTCTTGGTGCTGTTACTTACTGGTGTGGGTATTTGTGATGGCCGGGTAGAACTGTTGTCCGCGCTGCTTTTCCTGGGGCTTGGATTGTAGTTGAAGGGAGTCACCCTTGCTGCAACGGCGCCACTGGGGGAGCTGTGTTTGCTGGAGCTGCTGGAGCTGAACGGCGTACGCTCACTAACGGTACTCTCATTATTTTCTGGTGCAGGTACAGCATTATTCTGCACAGGTTTTGCTTCAGTTCCTTTCTTGTCTGGACTGTCTATTTGAATAAATGAGTTCAGACGACTTTCTAAACCAGTGGTACGAGCAGGAACATTTCCATTCCCTGCATTTTGTTTTTCTTGACTGTCTTTAGAATCTTTACTATTCACACCCCCTTTCTCTGGAACACTGTCAATAACAGGGGGAGTATTTCCAGTTGGAGACCTTCCAGATCGAGGATTATTAATTGGGCAGTCTTCTATCCTCACCCACACATCCTCTGTCTTAGAGACAGCTGGTGCCATCTGATAAATTAGAGTTTTGGAATCAGAGCCGTTTGTTGCATCTGAGGAAGAATTCTGAGGATCATTCATTATTTGAGTAATTTCGTTTTCTTTTATTTTTCTCCAAGTACCTTTTGTTGGTGCTTGACTTTCTTTACTTTGCTTAGGTCCAGACACAGAACTTCCATGTTGCTTTTCATCTTCACTTTTTGCCTTTTCACTGGATTCAGAAGAAGCTGACAGAATTGAGGAAGAGCTCCCAGTTCTTCGCCAAGTGCTGACACGAGGAAGCGATGAGGAATGCTTACTATGCTCACGTTTCCACGTTCCTGACCTATTGATGGGCAATCTAGATGGACTCTCGGAATGAGAACGAGCTATATCATGACGTTTCAGGGGTCTCCCATCATATTCTGCTGAAGGGCTCAGATTAGGGGGTAATTTTCGCCAACCACTAGTCTGTGCAGTTGAATGAGTGGATAAAGACATATCAGGAAGAGATGGACTTAAAACTGGTGTCTGTATCTGGGATCTAGTGGGAGAATCTGGCCTGGAAGGGGAAAGAGATTCAAATGAAGCCGACTCTTCTAATTTCCGTCTTAGAGTTGGACTCGGAGCTTCTTTAATAAAAGTTGACTGACGAACCAGAACAGGTCTCTCAGATCTGTCAGATTCGCTTCCGCTAGATTTTGTGGATGACATTCTGGACAGGTCAGTCTTTTTGTTGGATCCCCCACTACTGAGAATCTGGTTTAATCCTTTTGAGGCAGACTCACTTCTAGGAATGCCACTGTTACTCTTAGGTAAGGCAGTTTGCTTTGTAAGGTTTTGCTGGCTCATCTGCCTGCCCGGCGAGGTGTAAGACACCCTTCCTGAACTTGAAGATTTAGTTGAAGCTGTACTGGGAGATGATGTCCTGGGCAACTGAGACAGTTTGTTGGGAGGGCTTATACCATTTCTTCCTGGGGAAATTGAGTTTCGACCTGGAGACTGCAGAGGTCTGCTTAATGGCTGTTGTTGAGGCCTGGAAGGAGTGGAGTCTCTAGACCCTGATCGAGAAGGTCCTTTACTCGATCCACCCTGTTGGGAGGGTTGCCTTGTTACAGAAGCTGGCTCAGATTTCACTGATGACTTGATTCCTCTTGGAGAACTGGTGCAACTTTGGCCTTCACTTGGACTCTTGGAGCTTGTGTTTTTCACTGGAGGACCTTTCTTGGAAACAGGACTAGTACTTGAGGAACTATTTCGAACTCCTGGAATATGAATCATTGTCCTACCACGTGAAATTGAAGGCATAGTTGTTTGTTGTAGTTGCTTCAGCTGGCCCGAAACTTCTGAATTGGGGCGAGCTTTTCCTGTAATTATACTTTTATATACTTTTTTCCCTCCTTTAATCCCCTTATTTTCAGATTCTACTTTTTTAGACTCCAATGTGCTCTTCTCCCCAGGCTTAAGAATTCTTGGACCTTTATTATTAGTAAAAGGCTTTTCTTCTTGGTCTGGGGTAAGATGAAATGGTGACCCTAGAGAAATACCAGATTTTAATGAAAGGATAGAATCAGAGTCTGATGAAGCTTGTCTAGACAGTGACGCAGCTGCTGCGGCTTGATGCAAGCTACTAACTATAGAATTTGCACCTTCTTGGATAGCTTTCCAATCAAAATTCTCAGAATCAGGTGAGAAACCATGTTCCGACTCTGGCCTCTGGATATCTCTCAAATCTAGTGTTAAATCTTCTGCCAGTATACCACCCATATTTCTGGAATTATGTTTTTCACCTTCACTCTTTACTCTTGAAGGCTTTTTCTTTTTAGGCATAGCAGAACTAATGCATTCCTGCAAAAGATCATCTTCTGAGTCAATACTAAGAGAACTCAGGGAGCTGTTTCTAGAGAAACACACGGGTGTATCTTCAACGTGAAACGACTTTGGTGCATAACCAGAAGTCTGAGGTCTACTTGATTCTACCTGGGAATCAGGACCCTCATTTCGTTTTGCAGGCTCGCTTTCTTTGTTGTTGTTTTCCTGATCAATGTCACTGAGGGAACTAAGAGATGAATTGCGAGAAAAACAAACAGGTGTGTTTTCGATGGCAAAATTCTGCATTTTCTCATCTGTAGCTGCTCCTCTGTCTGGAATATCTTTAGCTGACTGAGAAAAAGTTTTAGGCTGGCTTCTGCCTGCTGGGTGTTTTTGACAGACTTGTGGCCTATTACTGGGTTGCTGATTTGAAGACTGCTCAGGATTCGTACAGTCTTTGGTTTCCATTTCCTTTGCTTCTTTTCCTTTTCTTAATTCTGCTTTTTCCCTTGAAAGGTCAACATCATCATCATCAAAATCTAAAGAACTGAGGGAATCATTCCGTGAAAAACAGTATGGAGTTCCCTCAATAGGTGTGTAATGATGAGGGGAATCAAATGCAAAGCTTCCTCTTACTCGCTCTTCGTTATTTGGAAGTTTGTCATTAAAATCTCTTGAATTATTTTTAAGATGTTTCTTTGTGTCTCTGTTTTCTGAATAGCTCCTTTCATTATTAATGTTGCTTTTAGGCTCTGTGTTTTTTCTTATTCGTGCTCTGTACTCATTGTTTTGGGGAGCAGGCTTTACGGGTGATGTTGGCTTCTTTTTCTCTCCTCCCGATTGATTTTTGTTACTTAGAACTGAAGATGCTTGCTGAATTTGATCCATTATCTTCTTCACTCTGAAAGGCTTGTGACTTTTTCCTTTTGGCATAGCTGAGTTAATACACTCAGCTAGAATATCACCCTCTTCTGTTTTTTCATCTTCCAGTCCTGCAGCAGTAACAGTCAAGCTTTTTGCTCTCTGAGACTCATCTGTGCTTCGGCCTTCTGTGGGAATGGTATCTCTCTTTTCAAATTCCACTGAGTCTACCCCAGAACCCACATTCTCTACATTGGCCAACTCATTCGGTGGTGATTCTATTGTGAGATCACTCAGAGATGTAGCCGTTGAAAAATTTATTGGTGTGCCCTCAACACAATATACCCGCGGCATATCATCTCCAGGGGTAAAACTCACGTGCTTCTGGGACTGCAGTCTGCTCTGTGAAGGCAAAAGTTTGTAAACTGGCAGCTGGCTTGGCTTCCTGGCTACAGGAGGAGGTATTTTTGAAGCAGGTGCTTGAGAAAGCTTTTTGGCTTTGCGTGAAGATTTTGTTGGCATTGCAGAAATAATACATTCTTCCAGTATTTCAATATCATCATCGTCAGAATCATCCAATATGTCTTTTTCTGCATCAGTAGACTTCTCTGCTTTCTTCTCTTCGTTATCCTTTGTGTCATCTGACTGCTCAGGTTCTGTTTCATTTCCATGGTCGTTTTCATGCACAGGAGGCATTATTCTTAACTCTATGTCCTTCTGTATAAACGGTTCATCAAGACTGAGGGCACTTAGGCTAGAAGAGCAAGAAAATCCATCTGGTGTACTTTCTGTGGCAAAATGTAATAATGTGTCAGCATCTGGCAACACCTGCACTCTCTGAACGGCTGCATTCACAGCTGCCTGTCTAGGACCAGGTTCTCTCTTTTCTGCATTAGGTGCTTTACCTTTAGCCGTTTCTCTCTTTACTTGAGGTCCTTGAACAGGGGGTGGAGTTTTACTTCTGCTTGGAGGCATTGTTTGCCCAGGGCTGTCTGGAAGATCACTGGGACTTATAATACCACTTACCATTCCACTGCAAGGCTCACTTTGAACCGAGCTAGCAATGGAACGGCTTTCAAAACTATCCAGGGAACTTACAGAAGTACACCTGCTGAACATGAGTGGGGTCTCCTGCACATAATGTTCCGGGGGACTTTTAGGAGTTTGTGCACCACTCTTAGAAGGGGATTTGGCACCTGAAGAAAATTCAACAGCTTTATGTCTAGAGGAATCAGAAGGAGATAAGCTAGAACTCTGAAGTCTGCTGGATTTTGTTCTAATGTGTTGTGATGTTGATGCAACTTCATTTATGGCACCTTCAGTGGACAAAGTCACACTGTTCTCTTTTAGTTCTGCTATCTGTAGAGTGTTATTAGCATCTGTCACACGGGTGGCTTGATCACGCCCCATTTCATCTTCAGCTGATGACAAAGATGACAAGGAGCTACATCTTGAAAAACATATTGGTGTGTCTTCCACACAGTAAGTTTGTATGGTTTCCTGATTAATAGAGGGAGTCTTGCAGGAAGCAGTCTTTTGAGCATGACCACCTCTGTTCTGTGCAGAACTAGGGTGAAGCTGATTCTGTCTCTTTGAACTAGCAGAAGGGGCTGATGTGTTCCCACTACTTGAGGAAATATGATCAGTTTTAGAGCTCTGCACTGATGAACTCTTTGAAAAAGTAAAAGATGGCTTCTGAGAAGATGGAGGAACTTCTGTTGAATACTTTAGACTATAATCAATAGGCTGATCTACATGGTGTTCCTCTTCACTGTACTTTATGCTATAATTGGTTGGTCTGTCTTCTTCCTCTTCATGTTGCTCCTCCTCAGAATAGCGCTCACTGTAGTTTGTTGGCTTATCATCATCATAATCATCAACTTGGCACAAGGACTGGCTCATTTTCTGATTCATTCCAAGAGTAGAGCCTACTCTGTTCTGATCTGAACCACTGGATCCTCTTGATCTAAAAGAAGAAACACACTCTTGTTGTCCGAAAGGTGACTGATATTTCATGTGTTTATCATCTCCGCTTTCAGGATATATGGAGTAAGTTGCATTTTGGCTCCTTGACTGACGTTGTTCATTTTGTTTTATTTCATCATCTATTATGTGCTTAGGCCTTGCCCATCTTTCATTCTGAGAGGGACTCTGCCTTCCAGAATTTAACTGTTCATCAGAATATTTAAGACTGTAGTTAATAGGAGTGTCTAGTTCTCCATCATTGTCATCCATATGATTTGCACTATGTATCTTATGTGCCAAGTCAGCTGGGTATTGACCATAACTACAAAACTTACTTTCATCATCTTCTGAGTACGATTCAATGGAAGGCTTCATTTGGCCTCTTTTGCCATAGCCATCACTACTGCTGACGCTATTTAAACTATCATTTGAAGCTCTCTTGTATTCCATTTTTGCATAAGGCACAGGACATGTCCTGCTGGAATTTTCAGATTTAGGGAAGTATGTATTTGAGTGAGTATGGGCAGTGGATGTTCTTCTTGGAGCATTTCTGTCTTCTGTCAAACAGTGCATTTCAGAAGTGGAACCAGAACTTCTGTCCTCTTGTGGCATATGCATGTTTGTTACTTCTTCCATAACTTTGGCAATCTGAACTGCAGCAGTAGAAATCTGCATTCCTATTCTCTTAGAGGAGTTCCCAGTATTCTCTGTAGCTGAATGGTAACTACTTAAACCCACGGCACGATCCCTATCAAGACTTCTGTCTTTCTCAGATCGAGAACTTTCTGTATTTCCTCTACTGGAGGAAGAGGAGCCAGGCAATACTGTAGTATTTAAATATGGCGAAAGTACAGTCACATTACCTGTATTAAAGGTCTCTGCTCTGCAAATTCCATCATCATGCCGACTGGAGTCCAGGACATACTCACTGTATATATTTTGCTTATGTCTCTGCTTATTACGGTGAGAAGCTTTCGGGCTTAGATTATCGATGTTGTCAAAAGTTTCTGACAAATGCTGAGCATCTAATTCTGCTTCCAGTGCCTTTTGTTTTCTAACATGGAGAGATGGTAAGCTTGATCCTGGAGACATAATATTGGCATCCTTATATTTTGCTGGCCTATTTGCCATCAGGTTTCTTAGAGCTGCAGCACTGCCCATCGCTATCATTTTGTGTTTTGAGTGAATGAGATTTTTGAGCATGCTTACTGCTCCCATGTCCCACAGCGCCTCCTGATCTTTTGCATTTCGGGCAGAAAGATTCCACAGGGTCCCACACGCATTACTGACTATTGTCAAACTATGTGACTTCAGGTGCTGTAACAAGGTTTGTAAGCAGCTGTTCTCTCTCAAGATTTGCCTGGTGTTGAGCAATTGAAAACAAGAATTAGTAAGGAGAGAACAAAGGAAAAACTCATTAGGCTGTAAGAAAGTGTAGTAAAGATAAAACATGCTTTCTCACAGGCTAATACACCTTATTTTTCCTAAATTTAAATCCGAAAGTTAATCAAATTCTGCTATGGATATGGATAATTGAATCCCAAACAATGCCCTCCATATGAAGCAATTTTCTATTCTAGATGATTTCCTATAGTTGATATAACTAATGAATTTCTATTTCCAGGAAAAGCTTTTAGTAAAATTCATCATTTAACAAGCAGCAAATAAAATAATCCTTTTACATTGTCCTGTTATCTAAATTGAATACTTACCATTTAGTTAGATTAACTTAAAAAGTTAATTCTTTGTTACTATATTCAATACGTGCATTTAGAATTCAGTTATACAAACTGTCTGGTAAATATACTTTTGGTATCACTATAGATTTTCAGAAAATGAGAAAATATATTCACCTGTGGTCCTCATTAGTAGCAATTAAGCTAGAAACATTTCTTAATATTCCTCCCCCACTTTCAATGATGGCTAAAGTGTTTGTTTGGCTTCGGTATGTCAGTGTGCCAACTAGAAAGGCAAGAGCCCCATCCACAGCACATATATCAGCTTTGTTCTCAGTGCAGTGTGCTGACAAATTCCATAAGGCACTCAAAACACTTTTTAAGGTGGATTCCTAGGAAAATAATAAAATGACAGAATTAGAGAATTTTCAACTATCGATAATAAGCCCTTGGCAATATGCAAGTCACTTCAATGAGATTTTAAGAAAATTGTTTTCCTAGTCTCATAGGAGAGGATAACTTTGAAAATGTGAACTGAGAGTAAACTAAAGCAGCAATTCCTACCAAACCTGCACACAGTCTGAAAATACAGCTTGGAGAAACAAACTGTTTCACTGTTTCCATCCCAGACTTGCAACTAATGAAATCCATTGACCATGGAATTTGTCTTCTTACCAATTAATTGCAGAAGTTAATTTTTGTTTGTCATGAAATCTCTACACATTGTATGTGGATGCCCAATATTTTGTTTCCTGCCTATTTTCTGCATAGGCCACTCTATTTCTCTCGTTTTCCTCATGAGTATGATTTAAGTAGATTTCAGTTTCTGCTTTCTATGCTGCTAAACTAGAGGGTTCTCTCTCCTTCCCTCATCTATGAATTTGTTATTGTTTGCCAGAAAGTTTGAGACACAATACATTTCAATTATCATAACAGTAAAAAGGGTCTGTAGATTAGCAAGCAAAAAGACTGTAGGGCAGAATATGATCCTGTCTCATTACCGAGTATATATATAGAGGATGGCAGAAGTGGAAGTTTATTTATTCACAAAATAAATCCTGCTTGAGCAAGGGGGTTGGACTGGATGATCTCTAGAGGTCCCTTCCAACCTCAGCCACTCTGCCATTCTGTGAACTACCTGAAAAACTTCAAATATTTGAGCAACTATTTATGTCAAAAGGATAACACCTGTATTTTGTGTAAAATTAATACAATCTCTTCAAGACTTATCACACATTCATTTATATATGATACCTTCTTAACTTCTAAAGCACATTCCATCAATGCTTTAACACTTCCGACTTCACGTAGAGTCTTTTTACTGTTTACATCTGCTCGCCAGGACAAGTTCCTCAACACACTTGCAATGACCTGCAAAACAAGAAGGATGAAAAAAAAAAGGCATCTCAGTATAGCTGTCTCTTTTTTTAGTAGGTTGTCAGCATATCCTCCTGGATTTCTGGTACAATATGGAATCCATCAGCAATGGTAATATTCAGCTACTGAACTAACCTTTTGCTGAAATTTTTCATTCTGTTTCTAGACAGACTGTCACAACATTTCAGTATAAAGTTAAATAAAAGGTATTGATTTTTGTGTGTGCATATGCAAAACAAAGATCTGAAAGCAAGTTCCCTGCTTTCCACAGCGGCTGAAAGACTGGACAAAAATTTCCGATTTGTGGTCAACTCTGAAGTCTGTGGAGACTTTTTATGTAATCGCAAGAGAGATACATATTTTTCTCAGCTTTTCCTATTGTGAAACAGGGCAAGGATATTTACCTCTCTTACAGTTATGCTATGATTACTTTTATTAATGCCTCTTTGAAGTCATTTAAAAATACACTGTGATCATCAGAATCCATACAAGAAGAGGAGCCATTTGACCTAAATTCTCATTCTTGACAGCAATGGGGACAATCTACCTGTGTCTTATATTGTTTCGTGTTTCAAGTCCTCATTTGCTTATGCTCAAAACACTGTCTCAACAGTGTTACAAGCAATGCTTGCAACAGTCTTTCAATACTTACAGTCTTCTTTCAGTATAAATATCTTGCAGTACTTAAAAGTCAGTAATTTCACTCATCAAATCTTTTCTGCCTTTTTTGACTATTATGTGGTTGGAATTCAAAAAAAAAACCCAAGTATTCCATGGACTTGACCCACAGTTAAGCATTTTTACATCAAGAAAATTGTCTTTCATAATTTACAGAATAGGGACAAATTGAAAGTTTGTATTAAAGATATTGCAGCTTAATGCTGACAAGACAATAAAAGAAAAAAAACACAATCTGACTAGGAAAGATGATGCATATTTAAAAGAGCTTCATAAAAAAAAGAGTGAGAGAGGAGAGTCACAGCACAGTAGTTACTACATGAAAGAAGAATTCAAACATAAAAATAGCATGTGGAGAAACAAAATATCTAGAGTGAAAGTAAACATTAGGAAAGGAAAGTAGAGATGGAGTAAATTCATGTAACACAATGAAAAAGGGAGAGATAGAAATGTCTAAGGTAAAGGAGTACTTCCTCTCAAAAGTTACCTGTTGCAAATCTTCACTTTCAGATTTTAATTGTGCTACAAGAGCTCTCATGCAGCCCTTCATAGAACATAACGTTGCCTGTTAGGAAACAAAAAAAAAGGGGGGGGGGGAATTACATGGCATCATCAGCTGTGCAATACAATGATACCACTGCGTAACTTTGTTCATGCTACAAAACCAGTAGCTTTAGCCTTGCAATTACCAATGGTTTTAAGAGACCATATTTTGTGAAGACTTAATTTATGACAGGAATTTAGGCTATACCATGTTTAAATATGAAGCAAAAAGTGAGTAATATGAAATACAGTTTTACAGTTGAGACTTTTATCTTTCTACTCTTAGCAGAAGACATTTTGAGAGTGCATGGAAATAGAAGTCTTGCCTGAATGAACTTATTTTAAAATACATATCTTTGAACGAAGTCTGAGACAAGAAATTATTTTTATTATTATTTTATCATTTGAGAGCAAAGTCCTCACTGGAAATCAAGAAATCTATCTTCTCTTCTGGTTATTTGTAGTAGTGGCCATATTATAAGACAGACATATTTCAAACATTTAAGTAAGACGATCCAAACTTGATAAGGAGATTTGGATGCAAATATTCATCAGACACTAATAGTATCATTATCAGTGCTACAAAATTTGACTCAACTATCACTTAATTATCAGAAAAACACAATCATTATCCATAATCATTGGTCCATAATCATCAGATGCTACACACTATGGAAAGACATAATGTATACAGAAATAAAACCAACAGATAAAATCCCAAGTTTCAGTGACAAATTTAAATTAACTTCATTTTACTATGAAATCTGATATACTTGTGCTCCTGTTCTCTGGAACAGGATAGAATTCTTAGGTAATTTCTGTTACAAAACCAAATGCAAGTAATAAATATCCTATCCCAAAGATTTTCACCACACATAATTCAAAACAACCATTCAAACATGGTTATGAACTGAAATTACTGTAGGCTTGAAATTCTACCCTTACCTTGTTGGCCACATCTCCAAAAGTCAAGTTAGTCAGCGCCATTCCAGCATACCTTCTTAATGTAACGCTATAGTGGTCATTTGTAAGTCCATACATTTCACAGTCCACTTGCAACAGCTCTGCAATAGCCTGCAACCCTCCTTTAAAAACAAAACCAAAAAACATATCAAGCCTAAGGATACACCTCCAGCAGCAAATTGTTCCTGTGCACACAAGTGTAATTTCGTGTGTGTGAGATCCAAAACACTCAGGAAGATAAGGGTCAGTAGCACCATGTAGAAATGGCGGGAGACAGGTGGGAACATGAAGGAAAACCTGCATCTGAAAGATGAATTCACCCCAATGACATTGAAAGCTATTTAGAAAATCCATTTTTTAACTTAATTAACTTAACTAAATTATTAACTTAATAATTACTACTGCGTTTTATTTTCCCAGAAAAAAAATACATAAATACATTCTTTGATAATAAAAACAGCACAGAATTGGCAGAGGAGGGATCACAAAGTTCAGCCTGTTATACATATCAATGTTTCACCTGTGCATTAATCTCCTGAAAATTAGTCCCTCTGAGAATTAGTTTCCATTTGAAGTCCAATACATCTAAAATCACAAATGTTTTCTTAATAAAAATATTCTTTCAAAATTCACAGGTCATGGCAAGAAAGAGCATAATTTGTACAATAACCTGTCCAGTGGGAAACCGTCTAGCTACAAGTTCATTTAAATTGCATCAATTGCTAACAAGGCAACTACTGATAGAAACGACTGTTAAAAAGCTTCATATTTAACGAAGGTTACAAGAAAGGAATATGAGCATTCCCAGTAAGCTTTTCAAAGGAGCTAGAGAAAAACGTTTGGTCTTACCAAGCTCATTCATTGCATGCCTGTGTTCTTCATCAAATGAAAGTTTCATCAACACACACACTGCAGGACAGATTTGATGATCAACTGGAGCTGGCACTGATATGGAAAGAAGTAACAATATTTCTGGGGTTCTTCAAATCCCTTGTTTCCTAAATAACAACTTCTAAAGTTCGTAATTTTTAAACTAGACCATCTAAAGTACAAATGATTCTTGCACTCAACTCCAATATCAATGACAGAGCCCACTGATTTCAGCAGTTTTATTGACATAAGGGCCCTCCCTTAAAATCAGAAGGAGCAGTTAGGCAGTCCAAAAGATTTTTTTTTCCCCACAATTCTCTTTTGAGAAAATCCTGATTTACTTAAATTGTCACTTCTCTGATAGTTAATATCAAAATATTTCTTATGTACAACATTCTAAATAAGTTTACACTATACTGAGAAAATCAGAGTGAAAATATTTAAATTACCCCTTCTCCTTAGAGGAATGCATATGTCCTGTATGAAGAGAAATCTGGGATTATTTAGATACATTTCATTATCCATTAAAATGTAAAATAGCAATGACTGTAAAATGTAGTATTAATTTGTACATTTTAAATATAAAATTCTAAAATTATGTCTGGAAATCATACCAAAGCCTTGTCATGTAAAGACTGAATTTATAAGTGGGATGTTATATCTATAACAGATACTATTTTCTAATACTAGCTCAGCTTGAATTATATACATATTTACTCAAAAACAAACCTAGCATATTTTCAACAAGAAATCAGAAACCTTTCAAACATTGACACATAGTTCACAGAACTTACTTGGGTTTTTGTCCTGATCCATGCCTTGTTCATGTGCCTCCTGCCATTCCCAGCATGTTTCACAGTACGCACGGATTTGCTCCAAAAGATGGAGCACACGGATTTCCCGTCTGCCTCGTTTATCATCAGGCTGGGAGTGAATGATGTTATGCAGGGCAGCACTGGCCCTGGCACGGGCCTCTTTACTTCCACGAGAGTTTCCTAGCAAGACAGAGTCCTTATCGTTGCCATGTAGGAGCTGGATGAGGAGGGGAAGGCAGCCAGACTGACGCATGGCTATGCAGCTGTCTTGGGAGCTAGACATGGCCAGCAAAGTGCGCGACATGTCGTCCTTGTCGTGAGTACCAAGCATTGACAACAACGAATACACCATTTCCACCTGCGGGCCAGATGATTTTGAAAATGCAGTTACTATTCTAAAATGAATAGGTTAAAATGAAGTTCTGAATGGCACATGTGAAGAGGAAAGAAAATATATTTATATAATGCTGCCAGATTTGCACCACTTGGCAATAATTAAATAAGTACTGTCAGTTCTTCATCACTTACAATGCTCAATCTTGCTTCTTGGTTAAATGACTAGAATAATTGTAACTATATTAATCATGAAGACTTCTAACTTTCCGTTGTATGAAGCACTAAAGAAACATACTGATGCATGTACTTCAGTTTGGAAATGCTATAAGATATTTTAAATGAATTTTATTTCAAAAAGAAAGTCACACTTTCAGTTAAAGGCACTCTTCATTAAAAATTATCTGATATCTGAATTTGGTATAGTTATCCTATACAAAGGATAAGATTGATTACAATAATTTTAAATTTACTGTAACTAAAAACATCTTAAATATACATGTGAAAAAAAAAATCCTTTAAAACTATTTCAATTAATCAATCATTCTTTGTTAGGATAAAAAAAACGCACATGGGCCAGATTACTTGTAGATAATACAAAATGGACTAAGCTTTCTTCAAGTTTACAGTGGTAAAAGAAGTTGAACAAACAAATGCTCATTTAATATATACAACATAAAGTACTACGCATTTGTCAAACTATATAAAATCACTAGAAACCCACCATTACACATTAAACTCAGAGCAACCAAATTTCAGTTCGGTTGAGGGGTTACCTTAGCTGCTATGTAATATGGTGGCCAATACACTCTCAGGTTTGTCTTTCCCATTGCGTTTTCTTCAATAACTTCAGATTAAGCAACGTATTTGATTCTTTTAACAAACTTTTAACAAGAACATTATGATGAACAAGATAACATTGAACACTAGCTAGATACCCAAAGCTACAAAAGCTAACAAAACCAGTAACGCCCTAACACACAGCACAACATACAGAAACTACCAATGGAATTGCCAATAGCAGTGGGTGTTTTTCCTTAGAATACACTGACTCAGCAAGAAATGAGGCTGGTGGATTCTTGGGCAAAGTTTCCTAACAGTAACTACATTTTTGCACAGGTTACCAAATCAATGAATGATTTGATTTTGCTTCTTCTGAGACAATATTTATGTCCTCAAACATGAGTTATCCAAAAAATGGACAGAGGCAGGTAGAGTAAGAAGCATATCTGTTAAAATTTTTCTAAAAATTTTTCTAAACATTGTAAATTCCTGAAACTATGGTAGAAGTAAAAATTTGTAAAATTTTATGATGACATGGAAATCCATTGGCATAAATCTTGGAACCAATTTTATGACAGCACAGCTTCCCAGTCTGGAAATCCTGATGTCCTAGGCTGGAAAAATCCAATATTGTATTGAGAGAATCCACTTGGATTCTTAAAAGAAAAGGAATTTAATCTGCTTTATGCATGCCTCTTGATAGACATTTTAAGCACCAGCTTAAAGCCACAGTAATTTAGACTCAGAAGGTAAATTTTTTCACAGAGACTAAAGCTGCAGAAGTCATCAAAATCTGGCCTCCAGACTTGTGGCACATGTATAGTACCGAACAACACATATTTTACATAGATAAAGACAGAAAAAGTGTGTGTGTGTGTATACATACATAGAGGCATCTCCTTCAGCATCTGTAAAATTAGTTCCTCTACTTAAGATATGTGCTGTTTTCCTCCTTTTCCTGCATTAATTTAACTATTTTCTTCCCCTGCAGCACCCCTAGTTAAACCTATTTATTTGCTTACATCCTTTTCCACACAGTCCTCTTCCCTGTATTCAGGACTCTCCCCTTGCCAGCACCTTCAGGAATTGCTTTTTGTAATGGAAGGTTGCAAACAGATACTCCAGCTAGTGTTACCTCCAGTTGGTGCAGGCATAGGGTGCAGGGAAGAAATTACAACACTGCTTTAAAGCCAAACGCAATTTAATACTATGTCAAGCTAACAAGCCTTGCTTCCCAGGAGACTGGGCTCAGCCTCACAATGATACGTCTGGTCGTTGATGCCAGAGGAAGCATACACTCAGTGATTCAGGAACTCAGTTGTATTAGACTTGCACTGTTTTTCCCTCTCTTTCCATGCTGCTCATATACTTTCAGTACACTCTCTATTGTCTGTTCATCTCTATTTTTCCATAATTTGGAATAAATTGCAGGTATGTAAAAGATTGTTTCAGAAGATAAAAAGTGCATCTGATTTCCACTGAAAACAGGGAAAGTGCAGCTAAGACGATTTGAGATAGCTATTAATGAAAAAAAATTACAAAAAATGACAAAGAGTGTTTATCATTAGTTTTTGCAAAAAGATTAGATTGCTGTCACATGCTGTCAAGAATACATTTGATAGAAATGATGTTTCACAGGGGAGCAGAGATGTACTGGATGTTCTCCTCAATGTCCCTTCATTTTTCTTTTTTCTAAGAACATGCAATTCTGTTTTTTTGGTTACAATAACTAATTTGTATTTTCTTTTCTCTATGAGCCAATGCCATATTATCTCAATCATTATAAAGCAAATGAGCAGATGTTTATCATTATGAATAACTTACTTTTATTTTTAGTTTATTTTTTAGCAATAGCATGTTTTGAGGATTCAGACTTTGGAAAAATATACCAAGAACTACTCAAGGACTACTCATAAAGAAACAGTTTTAGGAAGTAAAGAAAAAATGCATAATTCTTGCAATCACATTCCTTATTGTACTAATTCTGCTAATCATCAGCAACCAAAAGACAGAAAGGATTTCTGCACATATATTTTAAAAGTTGAAAAAACATTTTGAATTTTTAATTCCATAAATAGACAGAGCATTCAGCTAATATTAGTATTTCTGGCAAAAACAATGAGGTTATTGTATTAGTAGAAATGTAACATTAGCGACCTGTGGTTTGTAATCTTCGGTTACCTTGGTACCCAGGTGACTTGTCAGTCTACGGGGAACAGAGTAGCTGTTACTGGAGCTCATGACACTGGCTGCCTCGTGGTCCAGTCGAGCAGCGGAACCCTACAGATTTAAACAACAATTTGGTGTGAGACAGTCTAACCAGAACACCAACTATTGCCTGATTCAATTTCAGCATTGTGCGACAGAACTATATTTATAATAATGAACCAATAGCAAGTATTTTGGTTAAGAGAGGTAATCCCCACTACTCCCTCAACATAGTTTACATGTTATGATTAAAATAACTGGTTTTATTATCCATGTTCCTTAAATTCAATACAAGAAGAGATACATTTTTCAGTGCGAATCTGCTCTAATTGCTATTTTCACTGAGAACAAGGAGAGTTGACAATGATTTTTTTTTCTCAGTTGAAAAAAAAAGAATCACCTTCTAGTTTGAATTGTCTGTATCAAAAGCAAATTACAGTTGGGTGAATCAGGTTTTTTCAGTTCTTTTTAAATGAAGAATATCAGAGTTGTCTAAACATTCATCTGAGGAACTGAAAAATAACAGAGAGATGCAACACGGACCCTTCTTATGCAGATCCGCTCTTTCCAATCCCTATTTTATATTACTTCATTTTTCTCCTTTTATACTTCTCTGCCTTTCACTACTAAGATGACCCAGGAAAGTACATGATTGAATTCTGGAAATTCACATCTTCAATCATCAAATTTTCAGTGTTCATGTTATTACAAAACCAATTAGCTTCAGACTATTCAGTTAAAACTTTCGACACTCCACTTAATACTGATTGCTCAAAAAAATGAAAATATACTGAGCCGGTTTATCAGAAATAAATGTTATGTCCAATCCATTAAGCCTACTCTCTCTGGACTTGCACTGAAAGGGAATAATCCCCAGATGTCTCCTAGAACACAGATTCTGAGCCCTGGATCTATTAACCACCAGGAGAAAAGAATGCAAATATTTATGCATTTTTATGACACAAAGTTCTGAACTGCTTAAATCCTAAACTTAAAATTGGGAATGAATGAATGAATCCTCCAGTTACATAAGGCAATCCTTTCTTCCATGTAAGGTATCTGTTACCCTAAAACCTCTCGATTCATACACTGTAGACAGAAAATACAGCCACAATACATTAATTATTTAAATACATTATGCTTTCAACGCCGAAGCAGTGTTCAATTATTTTTCTCCCCAAACAATAAAGCTGTCATAAGAATTAAGAGTGAAAGCCTCAAGCAATTGCTCAGATATAACAGAGGAAACTGAATTCCAAATGGTGATCAAATATATTTCAACAGCAAAATTATAGGCTGTCCTTTATGTTTAATGAAATCAAATTTTCAAGCCAAACCACAATTTCTATCCTTTATGAAAAATATTCCCATATGAAATACTTTTAGAAGGACTTAAATAATTCTGCTTCCCTAAAGTAACTGAAGTATTTTACATAGGAATTCAGCTACCAAAAATATACTGTGAAGTTTTAAGAACTCAAATTACTAATGTATCTCAAACACAGTTAGAGATTTTGAAAAGAATGAATATTACTTCACTGTAAATAAATCTAAGTATTTTTAGTCAAAAAAAGAAGTCCCAAACTTGGGTAAATATCAGTTTTAAGAAATAAATAAAGGAGAATCAAATGTAGCCCTCTGAGTACTCCACTGCTAATGTATTTCACTAATAAAGGAACAACAATGAAACATTATTTAATAATTTTTATCACCCTTCAGCTCACTGCCACATTAATATTTCTGCAGAAAAATATTAATGAAAAAACTTACTGTTTGGTTCTTTTCTTCTTTAAATCACTAGATATTATCTTAAATATCAAATTCAAATTCTGAAATTTTTCTGATAATAAATCATACTCCTAACAATACTGTTCACTTAGAATAATACATACATATATAGGCAGTCACTCTTGTTACTTCCTTGCTAATATTAGGCTCCTTATTTAAACAAAATAAAACCTCTGCCCACATTATGGAATGTTTACACTTCATCCAATTAAAAAATTTATTTCTATAAATGTATGAAATTCCTCCCTTTCAGAAGAGACGATGAAAAATGTCAATCCTTTAAACATGAACAGGTACACAAACACAATAAGGTATATGCTAAATTGTAAGCACTGTATATTACAAGCATGGAGTTGTACTTAACTGTATATTTCAATAAACAAAATAATTGATTTACCTGACCAGTACCAGTAGTTGCCATGCTGATTTCTGCTGCTCCTTGACCTTCATTCTGCCTCTCTGTATCATGTGAGCCTGTATCATGCTTACTTTGAGGGGCCCTCTGTTAATATAAGAGTTTATGAAATCAAACGCAGAAATAAAGTGCATGTTAGCATTCAAAGCTCTCTCAACTCTAAATGCATCAAGGCTGTATCCGCACAAAGCCACTGAACAGTGCTTTGTATTTCACAGCCCTAGCCCCAGTAATTAACAGCGGAGGCTGAGTGCCTTAGCAAAACTGCAAGATGAAAGTGAAGCATGTCCTCGGAGGATTATAGCCCTGCAAGACAAAGGATTTGCAGGGAGACACAGCAACACCCTTCTCCACCAGCTGTGCTCACATGGCTCTCAGAAATGTAACAGAATTGGAGCAAACAACTGTCTTCTCTGCAATGTCACATGATCTGTGCATTTACTGGAGACTGAGACGAGCACGGATGAATTAAGCTCCACATTCGAGCGCAAACACTTAATGGGTGAACAGAAGGATACATACTCAGTGAGAATTCTAATGGCAAACTGTGCAGAGGTGACCAGGTTACCATAAATAAAATTTAAACAATTGATCAACCTAATCATATTATCAAACGGAGTAAAAAGATGCAGCAAGCTGACAGAGATTCAGTGTTCTATACAACCACACTGCTGTCACCACCACTCACATTAAAAAGGGAACACAAAAATGAAGAGTTACTCGCCTTACACCGTCAGCAAAACTCCCTCCCTTCTCATTCACACCAGTTTTGTGTTTACTACGTGCTATTTACAAAAGAAGCGGCTTCCCAATCTCAACCCCTTCCCCAAAAACACCAGTGCAAAAAATCTGTCAACACAATACTCAAATTAGTTTATAACTACAAAGCAATTCCTAACAGCTGCCAGGACTTACTGCCCCTGAATGCAGGTGCACGCTCCCATCAGGTACTGAACACACTGGCTTTACTGCCCCCGGAGCCCTCAGCAGGGCTGCGCTGTGAAACCCGCAGGTTCACTGCAGAGATTTTCCTGGTTTGGCTACTGGAACCACCGAGAGCGAGAAGCGCAAGTTGTCTGCTTCGTGCAGACCAGCCCAAGGGAGCTAACTGCAACACCAGAACACCCAGCCAGAACGGGGCTGCTATTTCTGATTGTTTTTCACATGCACACACCATTAAACTTTATATGTTTTTTTTTTACATACACACATTATTAAATTACATACACATATTTTAATACATATATGTATAAATATATTTACTTCTATTGTGAATATATCTCCATTGTAAAAATATCAGTATTCACCTCTGACAGACTAAGCATGTTAGTGGTTATAAAGACAGCATAACCATGACAGAGGTGCCCTGACCCTTCTTTGCATCATCTACCTCAGTTGGGACCTCTGCATGAAAATGTGTGAGTGACCAACCTCAACATCTACAGATCCAGAGTATGTGAGCGACAGCAAATGCCATTATCTCTACACGTGGCACAGCAGCTAGAGATTGGCACACAGGTCCACTGTGCTGAACAGTATCACCTACTTTAGGATGTGACCTCTGAAGAACTGTGAAGCCCTATGAACTCTGTTATTTCAGCAGACAGTTTCTTGTAACCTTATTGAAGTTTTCACTAAAGTGGCTATGAAATGGATGAATAATAAAATCTCATTTATGTAACATGTGATAACTGTAAAACTGGTACAAAATGCTAACACTGCTTTTTGAAAAGCCTGCTCTAGAACCGATGGTCTCCAAGCCATTATGTAGTATGAACTACATAGCATATCTTCTCTACTAAGCAGGGTTATATTTTTTTCTTCTAAATCTGCCCATTGAAAGCACCAGGGAGATGTAGGTAGGATAACTCTTTCTCATGATTTACCTGAAAAGGCCTTGGTAAAACTGAAATAGAGTAAATCTTAATAAAATTTCCACTTCTCTGCTTTCTGAAGAAACCTCCTTTGCAGTTGTTCATTTAAACAGCAAGAGCGTTCATTTTCAGGAGGCATTAGCTGTGTTTACTGGCCTCTGTCACTGCTGAATTCTGGAAGCATACTATGAAAGTAACTTTTAAGTTTTGGTGTAACTGACTATGCCTGCTCAGTTTTGTAGCAAAATGGTAAAAAATTGCAAGTTCCTAAAATAGGAAGACTGAAAGACAACCTCCATCTTGTTACTATACTCTAAAGGGAACAGCAGTTATCACTTGTCAATTAATACTTTCTCTCTATTTACTAGTGAAAAAAAGATAAATCTTTGGGTAATTTCTGAAGTTTGCAAGAAGAGTAGGCCTTGATCCGTGTTGCTAAGATAACTTATTAAAAATAATTTTACTGAGTGCTTTGAATAAATGAATTGGCAAAATAGTTCCTTGTGTAGTTATGTAATAATGGCTTTTCTAGGATTAAGACACGTCTACATCACAATACACATCTACTGCATTAATTTTTGTGTATTAAAAATAAAGATACATTGTTATTTTCTAAATATACCAAAAATGTTATTTTACCATAACCACATAGTAGATCCAAAAAATCTATATACATAAAAGTAATGTAAGACTGTAAAATACAAGAAGAATGCAATTGACAAAGCCAAGAAAGTTTAAGATTGAGACTATTTTCATGTAATTTAATCATAAAGGAAAAAAAAACTAGTAATTAAATACTTAATGGCACTGCTCACCATCACGGTGCATTATCATAATATTTTAGAGCTTGCTGAGCATAATCTCTGCACAAAATAAAACCTTTACCTTTTTTTTCTACAGCATCATTGTTTAATGGAAACACTTCATATATTTCTAATGACAGCTGTTATGACAGAGGGTTTGTATCACTACAGCGAATTAAAAACCCCATGGGATATACTTGCCAAGAAATTGCCTTTTTTCCCCCCCTTCCTTTTAAATACAATTTCAGATTTGTACCTGGCAGCCAACACTCCATTTTTGGGGGGTCTAACTTGAAAGTGGATTAGAATGTGCTAAAAAATGGGCTTAACTTTTTTTTTTTTCTCTGCTGCTTTATCTCCCCTAGTTATTTTCTACGGTACACTACCATATCTGGTCACATACTACAACATCTACCTTATTTAGATTCTACAGTGAGTGGCATCACCACAGGGGACAAGGAAATCAGCCGATAAGCTATGGAATTTATTACTGCTCTTATTAACTCCTTATAACCATGAAGAGGACATTCAAATTGGAACACCATATCAGGCGCGGTATAAGAATATGGTAAATGCCTCAGGTTTATATTTTTCAGTTATACAGACTTTGAAATTTGACTGCTACTACCTCTTTTCTTGCCACCAGGCAAAGTCAGTACAGAAGAGAAAGCAGTGACAAAGCAGTCAATTATTTGGGGTTGTTCAGACTAAGTTCATACCTCTTGTACAGTATTGCACATTATTGCATTTAATTCTCAACACCAGTAAAATTCTTCTCCTTAAATGATGAGTATGACATCTTGCATCACTTCTCTCCCTGCAGCTTGACCTCTGCCTAGCACTGCGTGCTCAGCCCCGCGATGAACGGACGCCTCCCGCTCCAGCACCACTCCCAAGTGCTTGCGATACCTGCTCCTCTCTGCGCGTTGCTTGTGGGTCTGCGCCCGCGCCGGGGCTGCCATGGGGGAAGACACGCAGCGTGTGGGCAGGTGGGAAGAATCTGCCAGGGAGAAACCACGTCTGCGGGAAGCCGAGAACGGCCGGGCAGTGCCCTGCTGCCGTGTCACCCCGTGTGCCCCCAGCACGGTGCTACCTGCAAAAGCTACGGGTGCCACTTCAGCCACCTCCTACCTCCTCGTGCATGGGCTGGAACGCTTCCCTAGGAGATCAGGCAGCATACGGAACACCCGCAGCAACCACCACGGGTTTTATGATGGACGGCATTTTTCTCTTGGTGTTGGGAAGGATTTTGATAGCTTTCATAATGCATTTTTTCAAAGTACATGCAAATTATTTTAAAAATAATGCTAATTACATTTGTGTGGTAACTAGCACATGCAGAGACAGTCTATGCAGAGAAAACATTAGTATGGTAAATTCTGTGCTGCCCTCTCACATTACTGAAAAATGGTATCAAATTTGATGTTGAATGAGAGAACGCAAGAAATGAAAATGAAATGTATTCCCAGGAAGGTTGTACTAGATGATCTCTAAAGGTGCCTTCCAACCTTAATAATCTTATGATTCTTATGAACATGAAATAAAAAAGAAATAATGGGCACCCTTCTCACATGATAAGAATATCATAATTTTCTCTAAAAAATGGTGCTATCAGGCAAGGAAACTTCTTGGAAAACTACTATACAGTAACATGGTACAGTAAAAGTTTATGACAAAGCATGGGTAAGAACCTGACCTTCCTGCACTATAGCTCTGAACCTCTAAGACAGAGAAGTATCCCCTCTCCTCTTATCACTGTCTTGCTCACCTTCTGTTCTGTGCCCTGGGGCCTGCCAAGGCTTACAAAAGTATAATTCAGAAGTGTATCATATTTACACAAAAGGAAGCCATAGTTTTATACTTCTGACTTCTCAGCACTAAGAGATTTTATTATTTCTAATGTGTTTTTGTTATGCACAAAAGCTAGTATGTTGTATACCATCCGAATAAAACAGAAATACCATCACAGGGAACCTCACCAACCAACCCACAGCGCTCACCAGGTGAGGTCTATACCAAATACCTTCAGGCCCGTAGCTCTGTTCACAGATATTGGCCTTAAGAGCACATCCAGTAACTGGAAGAGCCTATTATGTGAGACATCATCATCACCACCATCATAGAATGCTTAAGGTTGGAAGGGACAACACGTTATATGAGCTAACAGCTCAGTAAAGAGAATGTGAAACCTTTTTGTAAAGTGCTGACAAAGCCTACATTAATAAATAAATGCTAATGAATGCTGGAGACTTAGAATCCCAATTTCTTTTTCTAGCTGAAGAACAAAGTTGCCTCCAGACTACAGATTTCACAGTCAAGTATATTAATTCACAAAGGTTTATGGTTAACAGGGGAGCTTGCTTGTTTGAAAACAAGCTCTAAAAAGTGACCTACTGCATCTGCTCAATTACGGTAACTTGTGAAAAGAAAGGAAGATATGTAATTTTACTCAAAATTAAGCATTACAAAACTTAACTTCATAACAAAACTACAGATAAAAACTTCTAATTGCTTCTTCCTTGCATCTGCTGGATTATACCTTGCATGTGGTTGCTATATTCCTGTGTGACAGTATCTGCTTGCAAAACATAAAAGTCTGATTAGGAGACTCAAAGCCCAGAGCTATTTTCATTTAGTTCAGTTGCTTAAATGCCTAATGCAGTTGTGCAAGTCTGCTCATCAGATTCTAGCAGACTTGTACAAGCCAAATGTGGAAATTTATTACCATGAAAGCAGAAGTCGCTTCCTCCAAAAATCCAATCCCTCTTTTAGCACACTATTCTGACAGAAGTAAATGAAAAAGTTAGAAATTAAACTGAAGGAAGATGGTAAAAGGTCAGAGAGAAAATACTGTCAATTTTTATGATAATTGCATTCTCTAAAATGTTTAGTGACTTTTAAAAGCTGAAATCTATGGCACGAATCAAACAAAATCACAACTGAATTAGCTAAAGTGTCAAAACCCTAGACAACTTTAATTATAAACACTGTAATTATCAGTTTCCATTGTCTACCTCATTCCATTCCTTCCACATGCAAACACACAATTCTGGAATTACGAAATCATTTTCTTTAGGACAGTGGAAATATCTATATCACCTTAGCACTTTAAAGTTGCCCTGAACTTTCATGGTAGCTAGCTTGAATGAAGACAAACTGTAAACATTCAGGTTCAACATACAATTTACTATTAAGTCACAGGCACAAGCAATGTAGTTGAGTTTGCAAGTTAATCTGCAAGGTAGTGAATGTACCTGTGAAGGTAGTGTTTACTAATGGCAGTCACTAGCAGGAACTTTACTTAGAGGAAATACTGTCTTATACTTCTTAATATAGGCCCCAATACTTAAAACACTAAAAATTTGCAAGACTTCTATAACAAAATCTGACAGAAACTGTACTCACCGTTAAAGGATAAGCCAACCATGAAGCTCCTTATCAGAGATTCATATTTAGAAAGAAAAGTCCTAGTAATTTATATAATTTGCTAAAAGCAAGACTCAGTCTTTATGATGTATTGTACTTTGGCCTTCTTACTGGAATTACCGATATGCCAATATTGATGAAAATACAACAGTAGCACAGAGAACTCTGGTAACAAAGTAACATACTGCCACCTTTCATTCCCAAGACAGTTACACCATGCCTACATACACTGACTAAATCATGAACAGTGTCATCACTTGCTGATGCAAGTTAGATCGTCCATCAGTTTACTCATTTAAGTCTTTTTTTTTTTTTTTTTTTAAAAAAAAAAAGGACACATACCCTATCAAAGGAAGGCAAGTAATGGCTCACTAACCTCTGCTTCAGCTGCTTGTGACTGCAGGAGCTGCCGTATACGAACGATGTCCTTCTCTATCTGCTGAATCCTTGCCACTCTCACCTGAAATTAATGTATTTTCATGTTTGATTTTTATTTAAAAACTCCTTATAGTCACTACAGAATGACAATATGAAGAGTTGGTCACAAATACAGCTGTCTACAAAACAGAACTACTTCATTCTTGTGGTAATTGGAGAAATAGGAATAGAATACAGTCATGATGGTAAACAGCTTCAAAACAGAATGGGTAGTTGGGTTTTTAATATAACTGACACTAATCTGGATGTAAGATTAGATTTATACACAGTACCGGTTCAGGCATAGAAAAATGCTTCAGTAAACTCACCCACTTTTTCTTTTTCAACTGAAATTAATGTCCTGTGCAGTTTTTTATCAAATTATTTCACTCCCCTCAATGTTAAAATCCCACTTGCACTTAACAGATTTGAGAGAAATGTATATCTACAAAGTGCTTTGAAGGTATAAAATGCTGGCTGACTTTCATTATTTTCAGTGATTATGATGCTTTGATAGATCTCCCCAAGCACAGCCTCTGAATATTTTCCATCCTTAAAAATCTCTAAGAATGCAAAGGATTAGTAAAAAGAAAACTACATATTATTTTAATGGCTTTTCTGTGACTTTATAGGTATCTCTGAATTAATCTGAGTCTTTTATAGCCATTTTGCCACTCATTTCCCACTGCAATCATTTTGTGGTTAGTAATTGCAATGCAAAAGAAAAACAAACAAACAAAAACCTCAAACCCCATCAAGTTTTACAGGATACATGTACTTCATTTAAGTTATAGTTTGCACAGGACACATTTTAATTCTGTGAAAAAAATGAACACAGTAAGTGATGCATTCCTGTATCAGCTTGAGGATAAATATGCATTATTAGACTTTAAAACTGCTCAGTCCTTAATATAGCAGCATGCAAACTGAGCAATGAACTGTTAAATACAATTTTTCTTGTATAAGCCCTGTTAAAAAGAGGTGCATAGTTAAAACCAAACCAAATAAAACAAATAAAAAAAGATCTTGACCATTTTACTTGAATAATGATTACAGGGCTATGCTAAAAAAGAAAAGGCATTGCAAGGATTAACATTGTGACTCTCCTTATCTTCGTAAACTGAAAGTGGAAATAACCAAACTTAAAAAAAGCTATAAATGACAATGCATACACTTGGAACAGAAACACAAAAGAATTCAGAGGTTTTAGAAAGATGAAAGAAAACATAATCATCAAGTAGAAGTAACTCTTGACATATGCAGAAAAACATCTTAAATATTAACAGTTAGTGGATGCAAAATTACAATATGCAAAATTACAAATAGTAACCAATAAACTAGATTTGAACTTCTAAAGTAAAATATCAGAAAAAAAGGTCAGTAATATTTTAACAACACAAACAATGGCCTCACCACAGTATGAGGTAGACAAATAATCCACCTTCTTTCTCTCCTGGATCAGGAAATTCTTAAGTATAAGGAAGATAAACATATAAAAATATATATAAAAATATATTACTGGGAATAACTGTAAATTGGTGATATGATGCATGACTGATAGAACACATCTTCTTTGTAATTAATCAGGCTTTAATTGTTCACCAAAAATTGCTATGTAACTAGCAACTTACTTCATAAAGGGGCAAGAGAAACAAGTATGTGAATGCATTATGTACACCTAAAAGTGGGGTTTTTTTCTTTTGTAGAAGAAAGTAATGTAAAAATTATGTAATTTGTCCAGTATCAACAATGAAGTCCTCAAAATGGCCAAGAATTCAACCAACACATTAAATTTTAGTATAGAGATACAAAGATCAGATCTTTCTGCTTATTTATTATTTGTATTGCAGGGGACCTAAGGTGTGCAGTTGGCCAGAAGGGTATTTTGCACCAAATGCTGTACAAACAGGAAGAAAAACATTCTGGTTATAGCAAGAAAATCACAGGCAATATCGGGTTATCTACTCTTACAGAATAAATATTACGGATATTATATATCTATAATGCCGAGTTGTCTGCAATCAAGTCTTCCTGCAAATCAGTTTTCATTGTGTTCCACATCACGAACAGTCATGGAAGAATGAAAATACAGAGCAAAAGGAAAACTAAAAAACAAACAAGTTCACCCTACTTGCCAGAAATGAATAATTCTGATTATACATTAGAACACTACAGAGGAATAATCTAGAATCTAATGTTTGCTCACATATTTACATATCATTTAAGTTGTATATAGTTCTGGCACCTATCTTTGACATAATGAAACCTGGGGGAACTACCAGCCATATTCAAGAGAAGAGCACATGAGGATATAGTTACTTCCTCTTGCTGTTTTATAATCTCATGGAAATTACAGTATCTCTTAGGATACGTTATAGACATGTACTGGGAATACAACAGTTGGGATAACTACCATCAGGATGGAAGATCATGGTTTTCTCAGTTAATGTATGCCTATGGTTGTCTCCTTCCTCAATCCAAAATTTTTAAAAAAAGAACGTAAGGAAGTAGCTCCTTTATTGACACTTTCACAGACATAGAACTGCAGACAAGTTTCTTCTTAGAAGGATTTCACTTATTCTCCTGCTTGAACACACTTAAAATTTGGCCAGCCGCGCAGAGGACCCATTTAGCTCACTCCACCTTCTGGCTGAGGCTTGTTGAAGAACGTGCTCAGCCGTTCTGGCGCAGCAGCTCGGCAGCAGCTCCGCGCTGCCGTGCTCCGCAGCAGCTCCGCGCTGCCGTGCTCCACAGCAGGCTGACCCGGGCTCATCCAGGCGGTCCCAGCGGCACTGCGGCCCGTCGGGAAGCGGCTGCACGCAGGTCGCACCGGCACGCGGCCGCTCTCCAGCCTCGGCACCGCGGCCACAGGCAGCCCAGAGCCAACCCACCAGCGGCCACGCAGCTTACAACCTGCGGCAGCCAGCCTGGTCTCAGGACTTCCATGAACACAGACCCTCACGTGCCCTTTACGTGCATACCCGGTAGGGTGACCGCTACAAACAGAGTGCATGCATTTTGCTAAAAAATATAAACATGGACTAACTATTATTTTTCAGAATTTCCTCAAAAGTACACACCTAAATTATTCTGCTTTAAAGCTGCTTTAAGTTTTAACTGCAAACAGAATTAAGTGTTATGTAAGTATGAAAATTTTGTGTTGAGGTATATTCAATGAAGAAAAGAAAGCCTAAAAAGACAATTTGTATTCAAATGGCTTATTTTTGTTACACTCTAGGAAAAAGTAGGTTATTTTACCAAGCTGGTTACTTAACATCCATGGAAATAGCTGGTAATAAATAATTCAAATTGTCAGTCTGCTTCTGTGGTGAAAGAGTTTTTATAACTACCCAGCAACTGATAATTTAATTTACTGAGTTCCACCCAATTACACAGTGAGTTATACTTCCAAACGTGTGATATGATTTGCATACAAAACTATACATATGCTCATCATGAATGCAAAACAACCCCTGGATACAGCAAATCGAGCAAACAACTTACAGGAATGGATGTAAAAGGTATTTTGCCAGTATATCTTATCTTTAAACTTTAACACATACTTTCTGTCTGAAGAAACTTATTAATACTTGAATTTTATGGCAAAATTGAAAGCACAAAGCTAAATAAACAACATTACACAAATAAAATAACGCAGCTGCAAATACCAAATTGTTTGAAGACAAAACTGTAATCAATTACAGTCAAATAACAATTATTTTTTTTACCTCTCCCACTAGTCAAAATTCTTCTTTTAAACAGTCAAAGAAAGGTGCTTTTTGCCTGAGCAGTGTTTTTCTATATTATGATTACAAGTTCGTTTTTTTTTTTATTTTTATTTAAAAGCAATCTAATTACTCTAAGGTATTACTGTGTTTGCACACAGTTTAAAGATACATGAATAATTTAATGACATCGCCGGAAACCTTTTTCATTCCTTTTAATAATGAAAGCAAAACTATACCTGTGCTCTCTTCTCCATGTCCTGACAAGTACCTAGTTGCTCTTCCATTGCAGCTCTGATTTGTCTTGCCTCATACTCTAACTGCCTTCTGGTCATGTCTGTTTGCAAGGAGAACTGAAATTGAAGTGCAGATAAAGCATTTTAGCAAATGAAATCGATGTGAACTATATATTTTTCTGAACAGAAGCAGAACAATTATCTTTCTGCGTGAAACTTCCTAAGTCAACATGAATAACAGACCTTTATTCTTCAAAACATGCTTAAAAATAAAAACAGTATTATTCAACCCAAAAGCTACCTGCAAGTCTTATCAAATGGCTAAATACAACATATAAACACACTGACACAGTATCATTACCAGCATGGAACATGTGGATGCTCAAATATATCAGCACACCAACGACTATTCATAGGTTTCAAACTATTGCACTGATGGCATTCATGCTACTGCTATTGGTCCTATTTTCTATCCTAGTATCCTAGTTAAAAAAAAAAAAAAAAAAAAAGCATAATTGTTCAAGCCATAATCTACAAGAAAAGGTACTCCAGCCAATATACTTTTCGATCTTGAAACTAAATCTCTTAGATTTAAATACACAGGTCTTTGCAAGTAATGGAGAAACCTGAAAATGAGCAAGAAAGATGAGTAGGCACAATCATCTCAAGATCACAGAAGCACAGAAATGTCCAGGTTGGCAGCGACTCCTGGACATCCTCCTCCTGTTTGCCTCTAAAGCTGGGCTTTAGGTTATCCACAGCCTTTTGACAAGCTAAGTTTGGATATTGCCAGCATAAAAGACTCTATCACTTCTCTAAGCATTATCTTCCACTGTTCAAATTGTCCTCAAGGTAAAGATATTATTTTCTTATATTGGGACAGAATTCCCCCTGAAACAACTGCTTCGCTCTTGTCCAGTACCATGTGAATGGAGTACCTCCACCTCCTCTATAGCTGACTTTTCAGTACTGGAAGACTACCTGATCCCTCCTAGAGCTTTTAAATATTTTTTAAGCTTAAAATTTAATTACTACTCACATGTACCCATACGTAATTTATTCAAACATATGGAAAATAGTACCAGGTCCAGCAAACATGTTTGCTCAAAAAGAGCTTTAGTTCTTTCAAATTACATGGTTACCTTCCCTAATAACTATTTTTACCAGATGAATACATGATTTATCTATTCAATTTCTGATCAAGTTAGTGGTTTCAAGTATGTAGCTGTATGTAACTGGAAAGTAAAATAAAATGAATACCACAGGAAAGATCAGTGAGAACTGCCTTTCTGGAAGAAAATGGGAGGTGACAAGCAAACATTGCCACTGTTCTTAAATTTACAAAGACTTATCTCTAGTCTGCTCTCCAGCAAAAAGGTATTAGCAACTAAACAGAA
This sequence comes from Tinamus guttatus, assembly GCF_059628265.1. Classification (NCBI taxonomy): domain Eukaryota; kingdom Metazoa; phylum Chordata; class Aves; order Tinamiformes; family Tinamidae; genus Tinamus; species Tinamus guttatus. The sequence goes on from NW_028288838.1 coordinate 257,534, forward strand.
CACAAACCAAGATCAACGTGTGAAAATAAAAACTAGAAGACATAATATTTCTTTACTACGAGGAATAATTACACAGAAGTACAGTAAGACTGCTAAGGAAGAAGTTTTAGAAAACACCAAACTACTATATTGCACTGCCACATTAAAAATATTATTGTGTATACAGGGACACGGCAGAACTTCTGGCATAACCAAAAGTTATGCTGAATGGCCACGTTATTGATAACAGAAAACAGAAATTATCTTTTCTTCTTTGTTCTAGAACTTCTCCTGGTATGGGAATAGGAAATATCAAAGGCTGTGACACTAGTCACCTGTATCACCAGAAATATGCAGACATCTAACGAAGACAGAATTTATAACCCCTTTCTGCTTTGTGTAAGGATCTTAAAAGAAGGCCAGAAGCAAGCCTTCAGCTACAAGTATATGAAAAGAAACGTAAGGCCTGGCATCTAGCCTTAGAGCCAACAGTGTGTTTTGGCAGATGCACAGAAATAAGGCAGCTTTGCATTTCGAAACACGACACAGAAGTATGAACTGAACTGAGACACAGAAATTTAAAACCATGGGAAAATTATGATGAGGTTAGAAAGCCATAGTTATTATTAGAAAATTCAGTTATGGCTGATGTGTCTTTTCACTCTTCCTAGAAGTCAACTCCTCACTGTTTTTGAGCAATAGGTCTTTGTAAATAAGCACTTTTCCAACAGCACATTCTCCCAGAAGACTTCACCAAGGTCAAGTCAGAAAGACAAGAGATATAACAGTCTATATATATACACAGAACACTACTAAAAGCAAAGAGATAATTTGTCTGTCCATACTGGACAGAACAAGAAGTAATGGACATAAATTGCCATTAAAGAGATTTAGCATATACGTCAAGTAAAACATGCCAACAATAAGAGCTCAGTTAACATATTACCTATTAAGCTGGGGAGACTTCATCTTAAAAGCTACAGTACATTCAAGAGTGATAGATACACTGACTACCTTAGGGAACAGGTTGCATTTCCTCAAGATCCATTTCAGTCTCCTCCTCCTTCCCCTGGTTTTCTGATTAACTTAGCTATGACTAGAGCACTATTTTATTGACTGCTCTGCATTGAGAGCTTCCGTGTGAATTGTCTCTTTGGCTAGTATTGGTCACAAACACAAACATTGGGAGTAGATTGAAAAAAGGCCTTTGGGGGACACAGGTAAAGAAAAACCTACTGACATGTAATGCACTTTTCAAGTGCTCCTGTCTAGCACTGACATTCATACTGTAACGTGTACAAATCTAAACTTTAAAATATCATCTGAAAAGCATGGAACTGCAAAGAAAAATGCATACATAGAGAACTAAAGTGCTTTAACCCAAAACAATAGTAGAGAAGTTCCACAAATTTGTAAAACATACATGGCAACTCAACAGAGTCCACAACACCTGAATAGGCACGATGAAGTTGCTTACATTTTCAGTAAGGGGGAGACTATCAATCCTTTTAGTAAGGTTTTGAAGCTGAGCATAATACCAGTCCTTTTCTTTCTCTTCCTTCTCAAGCTCCGCAAGCAACAGAGATCTATTAAAAACAGAAGCAGAAAATGTCTCACTGCCTTCAGTCTTCATTACCAATACAAGAACATCAATAAGCATTGATACCAATACAAAAAGTCATGTAAGAAAAGAAGTTTTTTTTGGCCCTAGATAAACAAACTATCCACTACTCTTTGCTAAGCAAGTCCGTGTAGCTTCTTGCTTATCATGTACACATCTGTAACACACAGAATAACTATCCTTTATTATAAAACCACTTGGAAATCTGCAGCTGAGAGCATTTTGTGAAAGCTAAGTACAGGTATTAGTCCTGTGCTAATTTGCACCTTGCTTCTGTGCGACCATACGCTTTGCATACTGCAGCAAACTACAACTGATGTTTAGGAAAAGGCTTGGATATTGTGGTAAAAACATCTCAGGTTACCATTACTGAAGTCAGCTACCTTTGTTGTCTCCATGGCACTTTCTCACTAACTGTCATACATGACAAACCAAAGCACAACGCAAACAAGTCATTTGCATGATAATTAATAATATTTTAAGAATAGTTTGCATCAAATGTTATAGTCAGGATAAATTTATAACTGCGTAACACATTTTAAATACATAAGCATACTGCAGACCTTGGTAGTATGTGCTAAAGATACTGGAACATCAGTACAAGGAGTGGAATACATTTATATGCAGATTTTGAGAACATAGCAATTAAAACAATTTTTTATATTCCTTTATAAATTACACTCACACTGTTAAAATTTACCAGTATAGTTAGTTACATACTACTTACTAATATTGTATTTCTGTTTTAAAAATATATTATGGCCAAAATTGTGCTAGTACAGTATACAAACAAGCCATTTTCATAAAACAATAAATAAATAAAAGTTTTTTAGTTTCTTATAAAATGCTTTCTCCCTTCTGACACTTTAGTATTACTTATTAACATCAGAGGAAATGCTAAAATCTTATTAGATTACAGGTTATATAAAGATGGGGTACTTCATTAAAAAAAAAGAGAGTGCAGCATTCCTGAACTGAGCGGCATACTCAGCATATCACAGAAAGCTGTATAGAAGTTTGTCCAACATTATTTCACGTCCCGTAACTTCTGCATCTTTTTCTCTTTTTCTCTAAACAGATGTTGTGATCTTTCTGACACATGAATCTAACAAACTTACATACATCATGTATAATTACCTCAAGTATTTTGTTAAGTAATAAAAACAGACCATTCAAAAATAATAATTAAAAAACCCTCTGATTTCTTTGTTAGTGTATCTTTGGTGTATCTTGCTAAAAAGATGATCAAGCTTCCAAATGAGTGAACTTCATGTAAAATAAAGACTCTAAAAACACGTTTTAAAGTACCTGCTTGACTTGGATAATATTGAAAAAATGTTTCAAGTAAATAAACCTAAGACGGCTTAAGGTTAATATTCCGTGTTCAAAGCAAGTGATCTGAACAGTACTCAAATTGGAAAATGAAAGATTTACAGGATCTAGGTATTAGTTTAAACTATTAGCTCTATTTTCTTTTCATTTACACATGGGCGGAACTGTGAATAATACTGAAAAGACTCAATACATCTTGGAAAGAAAAAAAATCTTGAAATCATTTAGATGTGTAAAGTAGCAGCTGAAATTGCCTAACGTAATATAAAACTATAAAAGAACAGAATTGTAATCTTAATGGCTGTTATATTCTTTTTGAAGCAAAACCATATCATTATACTAACTACTCAGTTGTTGGACTGTTTCCTCTCACTTCACCAAACATTAAGCCATTTATCTGGTCAACTTTTGTACTAGATCAGCTTACAATTAAAATTACTGGAAAAAAAAAGTAATAAACAACAATTGCCCTACTGTTTCAGGTAACTTTAACAGGATTACAGGATGCACAGTAATTCCACAGTGACAAGGATGGGCATGGGCACGAATCTCCTACACCAAGGACTCTAGTCCTTCTCTTGGGACACTTTGGTTGTGTTGAGGAAAATGCAAACTCTTTTTGCTTGGGGAAAGCCTGTGGGAAAGGGTTACTCTTTTCATCTCCCACATGCCCATCGTCTATGCCCCATGTGCAGATCTCTGCAAGGCTTTCCCCTTCTTCCCCCATGCATGTTATCGCACTGAGCGTGTCCAGCTTTTGAAGTGCTAGTTACAGAAGCATAATTAATCTGATCCTTATGAAAAGCCTTTTTATCTGTAAAAGCTTTTTTTTAATCGTATGAATCTGATTATTCTCATCTGTTGCTGACCAAAACTATATGAGGATGAGCAAATCTCAAAGGATTGACTAATTTTGCCTCTAGATGTCAAAAGAACCGGTACTGAAAAGAAAGGGGATTATTTTCAGCTAACCAACAGAAGTCCTTTTCAGAAAGTGGGTAAGTGAATAACTGATTAAGTTTCTCTTAAAATGTAGGGTATTCAGTTTGGGAGTGAGACATTGTGCCATTCAATCTGTTTTGACAGGCAGAAAGGCTGCTCGAAGCAAGAAAGGAACTTAAGAATCATCACTGCACCACAAACAACCTAATACATAATCTGGGGGGGCTCTTTTCATTTAATGGTCTCATTTTTCTGAGACATACTTTATTTTATGGTTTCATTTTATGGTTCTCTCTGACCCTTAGCCTAAAGGGTCTTGGCACAACCATAGCAGGCTCTACTCAAATTTCCTTGAAAATGAACAGAGCAATTCTGCAGATATGAGTGCTTCTTGCACTAACACTTGTACCAGGTATTACACCATCCGGAAGAAAAGCTCCTTTTGCAGGCATCTGGGACTTCTTGAAGTCAGGAGTGAGTTTAAGGTGGAAGAGCTGTTACTGATCAAAAAGATCTGATGAGAAAACTCGGTGCAGTTATCTCATCATTTTATTTGTCAGAATTGCTTGTATCTGCATTTTCACAGTATGAGAGAATATTCTGTTCCCCGTCATGTGATATCAAGCTCAGTGAGAATGCAGCAAGGCAAATCAAGCAAAATTTTGAAACTTCATAGCAAAAATTTTGAAACTTCATAGCACTACTTTGAGTAAAAAATATTTCCAAATTGAATTGCTTCTCTAAATGATGTGTGCTTCAAAAGACTTCCCCCTCACCCCTTTTTTTTTGAGGCTCCCAGCAATAAGTGAAGTGGCATAAACGCAGCAACAGATTCTTATCACAGAAATCTTTTTTTGGATAAATATGTTAATCTTATTCCCAGTTCATGCCATTCTACCAATATCACATTATTTCAATTATAATTAATATTTAGACTTCAATTTATAAGCCATAAAGCAATAAAGCAATAGAACTTTAAAATGGTACAAATTTCTGAAGATTACTCTTGGGAAACAATTGATATTTCAAACAGTCACTTTTGATCAACACCGAAGGTAAAACAGGTAGAAATGTCTCCCAAATAAATAATGTATAACACGGAAGTTGAAACAAAATTACTGCAAACAAAAACTACCGATACAAGAAATCAGCTGTTTCTAGCTGCACACTTCAGTAAGTTAGCATTTTTGTGAAATTGCAGAAACACTTTCACATCCTCCTCCTTAGACTGAACACGGACTTTACAACATCTCACAAAAGCAAACAGTGCTGACAGATGCTAGAAAGACTTCCAGCAAGCAGCCCAATCAGCGGAGAGGAGATAAGAGCAGGGAGGGAGAAGTCACTAGAGAAAATGCTCAAAACCAACATTAAAAATAGTGGAATAAAACAGAGGAAATAAAGCTGGAAAAAAATTTTCATACAGAAAGAGTTTTAAACACGTCTTAAAGATCATCAGCCTACGGGGGAAATTACAGAACTGACAAATAAGATTAATAAACTCACTAGCTTGCAAAAGGCAAACTGACAAACAAAGTGACCTTCAAAGTACCTCGAAAACTTTTGTTTTTGAGACATCAAATTTGACTGTCTTGTCAAATACACCTGGAACTAGCCAATGGGAATGCCGAGTTAGTTCACTGCTTAAACTACTTTTAGCATTGAGAAAAATTTCCAAGGACTATCGCCCTAGAACCCACAGCAGTGGGAAGCGATCACAGATCATAAAACAGATGTAATAAACACCTTGAAAAACTCCAGTTGCTATGCATTAATATATGCTGTTTTGAGTGGCCTCGAATTCTTGTGAGCCACAACTAAAAGGCCCAAGATTTTAGTATCACGTGCAGTGGAATCCAACATCGGAAAACACAGGAAAAAGATGATCGAAGACTCTTACTCTAAGTAAGAAGTGCTTTCTGTATAAAATATCAAACACTGAAGACTTCGTTTCATCAATCTCACCAAACTATAGCCACTAGGAAGGAAGACCATTTGCACCAAAACACCATGTTGCAATTTGTATGGTTTTGCAGCCCCCAGCCTGACATCTCATCCATTAAGTAGCTTTCAGCGACCAAATCTTTAGAAAGCTCTGTCTTAAACAGAGGCCTCTGAAACCATCTGGGGTTTTAGTCAAATTCATTTCAGGATATCAAGAGGCCCTCGATAGAAAAAGTTGCCTGCCTCTTCCTTTGCATTTCCTTCACAAGAGCATTTCCTTTGACGTGTGGTGCTTCCAGGGCATATTATTGAAACATATATTCTTCACATAAAATTGATAGCACTATTGTACAAGAAGAAAACTTCTTCATTTTGCCAATAGGCTTGACACCATATAGGGATGGCATCTTGAAAAAAGAGTAAATATCTTTGTTTGGCAGTCATTTTTGTTAAGAGAAAGAAATCACTAGGTAAAAGACTACTAACAAAGTAATTCACTAATGACCTGTCATAGCTATTAGCATTTAAACAAGTCAAAGAGACTGCATTTACACATTGCTACACTTTCAGCACTAATTAACAGCGGTGAGGAGATACAGAGCTGTTTGGGATTCTTCGTGTTTCTCACTATAAAAGTTATCTACACTAACTCTCTACCGATGAAAACAAAATTAATTTTAACAAACAACGAGCAACAGTAAAATATACGTACGACAAAGAAGTAAAAACTGCATTGTGTGCTTGTGTATTTAATGTAGATGCCTGGTTTCTTTACCTGTTAGGATAATTCTAACTATAACACTAATCAAAATCATATGCATGATAACTAATATTAAGTGTGAGATCTTCAATGTTTCAGTAAACTTGCATGTTAAACTGAAAAGTTGTCAATTCACATTGAAGGAATAAATGTATAAAAATGTATACATGTATAAATAAGTGTATAAATAAATAAAAAGAAGTTTACCTCTCTTTTTCTAGCTCTTCTAAATAACCAGTGCTTTCTCTGCTTCCATTCATAAAACCTCTTCTTGGAAATGATCCCATGGGAACGGGACTGCACTCTCCTGAACGGCTTGACACAGACCCTTCCCGGCTCCCATATGAACGCACGGACACCTTTGGCCTTAACTTCACTCCAGGGAAGTTACTACCTTCCAAGTTCAGCTCTGCATAATAAGGAACAATGTTTTCAGTGCTTAAATTCAGCATCATAAATCTTGAAGAACCTTCCTATCTTCATGCCGTACTGCATGAACAAATCTATGATTTTTTAAAAATGGAAGCTGTTAAAACTTTTTGCTTTCGGATCCACAGAAGAGCATAATGTGAGCAAAACCAGTCATGACAGTACAGCTGGAGTGTGCTGATCTTCTAGAGGAGAAGATGCCCAAGCTACAGTCATGTCAGCCAAAACAGCATCTCCCAACCAGTTTGCTTGCTTCTTTATGAGAGAATCATAGGATTTGTTCTTGTGGCCCACTTTCTAACAGTGTCTTTCTCGGAGATCTTGCAGCTACTGCACCATCATACAAATGCTAAGTGTCCACCATAGGGGCCTAAATACGAACCTTCTGTACTGCATTTCTGGTACTGTGACAGACAGAAGGATGTAAGCAGAAAGCCATTGTTCTGGCCTTGCTCTGCATGTCCCATAGATACAGTTCCAGTAATGTGACAGGAAAAATGCGAGTGTGTAAACAAGTTTAAGAAATGGATGGACTAACACACCACTAATTAATTTAAACAATTTAATCTTTTTTTTCCAGAAAAAATGAATAAAGACAAGTTATATTCAATGCAATTCTAAGATTATATAAGTTTAATGAAAATAAGTATGTAAATGCTTCCTATGAAGCTCTACAGTAAGAGCAAAAAGCACAAAAGCAACACAGGAATACATTCTTTTTAGAGAATGTCTGAAAATACCTAACAAAAAAACTATAGGCACTAAGACTATGTGTCAAAGTTAGCAATGGAAAAAAGATGCAGCTGGGGTGCAAAATTTTATCCCAAAGCAACTATAACTAAGCAACAAATTCATCTATTTAAAATACAATTATAAACTTACCTTTAAGTCGTTCCAGTAAATCAATTTGCCCAGAAGATGCCATTGCTTCGTCTTCAATACTTCCTTGCAGCTGTTTTAGCACCTCCTATAAGAAATCAGCATAATTAAGAAATTCTTACCATAAGCCATCAGGGAAATGAGTCTTATCCTCCCCTAAATTATATATACATGTAGCAGCTACTGTAACACCAATGTAAACTATCTTCTATGTTAGCAATGCTGAAGTGCCCTAATTTTAATTGCCATCAAATAAATTCTACATTATTTTCCGAAACATTGTCATTGTAAAGTCTATCCTGAATAAATAGTCTTCTCTGACAGTTCAACTTACAAGATTTAAAGTTCCACTCAAAATGAATGTACACTTCTCTCTAATTTACAGATGGAGAAACAGAAGCACAGGGAAATTAGAGAGTTGAATTTCTCAATGTGTGTATGAAGTACGACTTCAAAAATACAAAATATAGATACATAACTAAAAGTTACTAGAGTATCTTGAATACTGTAGCTAGAAAGGACAGTCACATTATTCGGCTTATTATTATAACCACCATGCCTATGAAGAAGGCTCTGTGCAGCTGAAGTTTCACAGCAATGCTACCCCTGCACGCAGTCAAAACTGCATCAAACTACACAGCAGAAGGAAAATACTTCTAATGTAAGATTCATAGTAAACAACGACTACCAGATTAGAAGGGGCTTGTGCCCTTGGGTTCTAATGCTCAGTGGCCTAAATTCAGGTGGAAAATTAAATGAAAGTTTGTAAAAGCCTTTTCCATCTCATAACAGTGGATACATCAATAGCAAAAATAAATTGAAAAGATTGGCCACAAGGCAAAAAGCTCTTATTGGAAAATAAAATACAATTTTTCATATTACGCTGTAGATTCTCAGAAGAAGTAAAAGCCTGAAAAAAGCTCAGAATGATGGAAGGTGATGCATACTTCCTATATAGAAGCGTCTGCCCATTATCTTAGATCTAATGAATTTTAAGCAAGTTACAAAAAATTCCACATAGTTATTTCACTATTTTAAGAAACTAGTATGCCTTACCATCAATGTTTTTGATTCTAGCAACTGTACAGAAGGTACATCAATGCATTTTGCTCTGTCTGAAGGGAACAAAAACAGCATCTAGAAGTAGTCAAGTGTTTACACTGTTCTGCAGAAATAATTCTGGAGATGCAGCTGAGGCCAAATTTCCTGAATCTTAATATTGCCTGAACCATGGAGTAACCCAAGCGTGTGCCTACACTAGTGTTTTAGTTTGAAGTCAGCATCCCAACTGCCCCCACTAAAGGGAATTTTGTTCACACTGCAGAGTAACCTCAGCATGTGAGCTAAACTCCTCTCAGACCCACGTGAAACAGCAGTTACCATCCTCAGACTTATCAGCAGTTGCCATAATTCACTACATGGGACCAGGCTACGGCTGGTCTAAAGTAAAGACCTTTGAAACAGTCCTGGCGATCAAGTGAGTCACAGATCAGCTCTTACTAACATAAACTGGGCCATAGATCTGCTCTTACTGCACTACCCATTAGTACTTACAGAGCCTTTATGATCAAGTCTGGTGTGATAAAATTACTACTCTCAGAAAGAAAATCTCAGCTGTGTTTGTGCTGTTAAGCATATTTAAGGGCATCCTTATTAGCCATATGGTCCAGTCAACTCTATACATAGCATCTGCCTTGTCAGCGAAGTCAGACAAACAAGTAATCTGTTTTTTTTTCAAATAATGGCTCCTACATTATCCGACACAAAGGCAGATAACATTTGCAGACAGCAGTCTTTGCTTTAAAGCCTCAAATGGCAATGTGGATATACAGAGTACTCTTGGGAGTATTTCAGGCTTGTGTCTTCTCCCAAGACTTAGCTCAGATAAATTTAGAAATAGCTGATGAACCTTTCTGCTGAGAACAACAACTTGGTGGAGGACATAAGTAAATAAATAATAATAATAAACCCCACCAACCACTCAAATCTCCACCCCCTTTTAGAAGTCTCTTTCTTACCTCTCCACTCAGTAATCCAGTAATGTCAGAGACCAAATGTCCAGGATACTTTGCTAAATTATAAGTCCTCTTGCTCCAAGAGCTGATGTGAACAGCTAAGAGAAAACACTATCACCGTGCTACTGAATTACATGTCTGAATGGCCCAGGTAGCTAAGGACTGCTGCCTGTCTCTGAATTCAGTTGGTGGCAACTGCTTAGCACTAGCACGCTGGGTCATATTTCTTAATTTTCTCTGCCCTAATTCATTACTTTAGGTTTTAAACTACCCTTTCACTTATTTCTGCCATATTGTATACATTTTTTTTAGCTAGCAGGAAAAGCTACCCATTATTTCGCTTTTGTAAAATCATCGTTTAGGTAAAAATGCCTTTGAAATTCCTGTTAAAGCCTAATAAACTCAGTCACAACATACTTTAAAGTCTAAATTGACAAAGTACACATAGGTTAAAGGGAGAGAGATACTGCCCTGTGGCCAGAAAATGGTGGAAAAGGAGACTGCTAAAAGGGCAAATTAGGAATCTAGAATTTCATCGGGGTAGAGGGAGCAAGCAGCTGTCTGAAATAACCAACTTGCAGGTGATGGAGAAAGCATGACATATTATTGACCGCTGTAATATTTATTTACTTACAGAGAGCAGTTGAGCAGTTGTTGAGCAGTTCTGCCATCTTCACCCCAAGATTTGGGGGGGGGGGGGGGGGGTTAAAAATAGTACTTTTCTGCAAACAGTAATTTTGCATTTAATAACTTGTTTGACAATGTACAATCTTTTGTACATTTAAGCTTTAACCACCTAAGCTAATTCAAACACATACACTAGTAATGGTTTCTAATATTATTCCATACAAGTTCTTTACCAACTTACTAGTGCCATACTGACAAAACAGGCACAAAACCATAAGTATCTATAGAGAAAGCCGCAAAAGTTTTTCTCTATTATTTTAAAAAGTGAGCCAATATAACCTAGTTTTATGTGATTTAATCTAGTCTGCCTCCTACTGGAGGTCTCCAAGATTGCTTATGCTGGAAACAGAGCTCTCCCTGACACAGCCCAGACTAGGGCTGACCAGGGAACGCCACATGAAAATCACAGTGAAGATCAAACATATGAAATCACTAGCTGTACTGAATTACAACCACTGACAGCAGCGTGTCAGATACAATTCAGTATCAGCTGGAGTAGGAAGAAAATAAAATGCTTTGAATTTACTGAATCTTTTAAAGCAGGGGCACACACTTAAAAATATATGCCAAAAAAGTCATGTTCTATCAATCAACATTTAGCAACACAAGCACCTGTTTTTCACTCTTACATAATTACTATACTGGTCCTGAGCAGGCGCATTCCTGTCATCTACACGTGTGATTCTTTCCATGTTTGTAAACAAAGCCAAAGGTTCAGCTACACATAATCTAAATCAACGGATATCTTAGTTACCACCACATTTACAACATTTGTGCATTAAAATTTGGCTTAGCTGCAAAAATGTAAACTTGTGGTTATAATTTCAGATGGCATCAGAACATTTGTTCTATCACCGTAAAGGATAAAAATAATGCATACTGAATGACTGAAAACTATTGTGCTAACTCAAATCAACAGCATTTCTAAATGACGTAACCTTTACTCACATTTAACCCATATACTGAAAATGTAACACACGGTTGCATACTAAGCTGAATATGACTTTGCAAATTCAATCAAAAGCTTCGCACATTGTTTCAATTACTAGTTGTTTAAAAGGGCAATGAAAAAGCTATACTAAAAGCACACCCATCACTCAAATTCCACAACATTAGAAGATGCCAAAACATCTTTAAATGTGGGGGAAAAACAGAAACTGCTTTCTGTGGTCTTATGGAGAGCATAAGGCTAAAGTCCAAGGTCTTATGTGACCCTCCATAGTTATCTGAACTTGACAGTTCATCAACACTATCATATACAGTAACTATGACACTCACAGGGGTTCAGTGTGAGTTTTGGAACTAGCCCCTTGCTCCTATACATTTTGGTGACCTACACTATGAGTTAATCAAGCTTGATGGAGGCCCTCTTGATTGCCTCAAGTGTCAAGGGCAACTGCCCTTGCTGCTCAACTCCATAACCATGTCCAAATGACAACAGCACTGATAACACTATCTGTGGCAGTGGTGAAACACTCAACTTTTAACCTTATGAAAAGAGTAAGTGTCTTTGTCATGTGAAGTAATGTTATTCATTTTCATTCAGGTTTCCAAACAATGTCATATTTATAAGAAAATTATTCATTTTATGCCACCAGGCTCAAGAGCCGTCACTTGCAGTAATCATGTACTGTATTCTGTTACATTTTTAGTACAAATTCACTGTCAGATCAACTTAAGTATCTTATTTTATCCTCAGAAAGAATACTGTCTGAAGCCATGCCAGTAACTATAAATATCACCAGTCAGTTTTACCTAAAATTCCTCTAAAAAAGATCTTTGATTCCATTTTCTGAGCAATTTGTATTTTGTTGGAATTCTCAGAACAAAGACTAGGCTAAAAATACTAATTATCATGAAATCATGCCAACAAGCTGAAAAGGTACAATATAATGTCTTTGCTGACTCTTTCCCACCCAAATGCAGACATTCACTGATACTGAAAACGTCTGTTTTGTAACAGACATTCGATTTTTTGTTACTTGTTATTTTTCATAACAATTAGTGATTTTTTTACATCACAAGAACTTAAAAAGTGATTTGAAAATACATTGCTCATGCAGCCACAGGCCAAAAATATTTCTCACAATTTATTTGATTCAGTTTCTAAAAATTCACCCAATTCAAAGTAGTTTCTTTCACTGACACAATAGAATTTATCAAATCATCCATGCACATGAGTTAATGCATTCAAGTTCAGTGTTAACCAACTATTTTTAAAGGATGCCTGTAAAACACTTTATTCTTTGCATGCCTACTGCATAAACAGATCTTTCTTCCCCATGTCTCACTTTCATCGATAGTATCCTTTATGTGCGCTAAGTCTAACATAACCTCTTTACCCCTGTCAAGCATGGGAGCATAGGGCTCAACAAAAGCACTCTACATGTGAAAAAAAATCCAATGCAGGGTGATGGAATTTGAGAAGGAAGCCCACACTAGACAAAATAGCACACAATGTTTCCTATGCTAGCCAAGGCTAGGTTCTTCCTCAAAATATTTTGAAAGTTCAAATGCTTACAAGTTTGCGAAGCTTACAAGGTGCAAACCGAAATAAAAGTGAAACCAAGCATATGCTGAAAAGAAAAATACCAAACAAAATAACATAGCACAAGGTGTAGAAGCTCAGAATTTAGTACCTATCCCACAAATACTCATGTGGGCAAGGAATGTTACTGCAGAACTGCTATGGCTTTATTCCCTAGCTGTTCACCAAGCAAAGCGTTAACAATTTCAGTGGTATTTTTATAAGTCAAAATCTTTTGGAAATTTATCCTGAAACTAGCCACTGCAACTGAGGCATTATCAATGTGAGACTATTAGGCAGCAAAAAGATTGCAGCTAGCATTCTGTCAGCTTGCACCTATGAATTAAGTCCCCATATGAACAGACTTCAGGTTCAAGATTATACTCAGCTAGCTCATTTCACTTTCAAAACAGAGCAGCTAACTAATACCATGCACAGTAAGATTGTTCATACAAGCAGCTAAATAAAGTAAATACCAAGGGAGAAAAACAAAAAAATGGAAAGTTAGTATATTATGTAAAAAAACTTAAACTAGTCACCATGCTATAGTGAAGGTAAAGCTAAGAAAGACTTCTGTTAAAGGATGGGTCCAAGCATAAATGCTGTGCAAATGTCCATATAGCCAATCATTTGGAAGAGAAGCTAATTTCGAAGTATCATATCCTGTGCTACTCTCATACCTTACAAAGGTCTCACTAAATGAGTGTAACAGGACATTGTTACAGCCAGCTAATTCATTACTATGCACCACCACAAAGGGAATTATCTTGTGTTGTATTCAAAAATGTACATTATTTTAGAATATAAAACATAACCAAATTGCATTGAAACTAAAAAATGCCATTATGATCTACAATTATCTAAAAGGATAAAAATTATCTTGGTGTGCTATAGTAATTTGATTTTCAACACTGTCTGTCCGGGATGCTACAGTGCTGTGTGGGAGCTGTCTAGTGGGATTCTCATTGAATTTCTCTCTTCTAGCTCAATTTTTGGTGCACAGTTTGTCTCCATCAGCGCACCAGAGTCACTCAATTGCCAGCCACTCGCAGCGAGACCACAGCCTTTCAAGGAGTGGTCTGGCTAAGAAAGCCGTCTAACAGCTTGGAGTTTGAGTTGAATTTTAATACAGTAATTCAACAATGGATTATTTTCATCAGAACTTATGCTTTCTTTAAGTTTATTTTTTCTCCTGCAGACTGTATTTCTGCCAAAGAGTAACTATGAAAAGAGATTCCTGAAGAAGTTGAATAAGAAATTTGCAACATCCTTATGATTGAAATCTGACACAAGCTAAGCTTCAGAAATTTTTCATTGATTTTTTATTTCAAGTCATCATCTCCCTTCCCCAAATGCCTTCTCAAAAGCAGGAAACATATTACGAAAACTTCTGTTTGCTACTGAACCTTGAGCTGGTCTTCAAAACACTTTAAGTCGCTTCTATATTTCTCTTTATTGTCTGCTGTAATTTATGTTTCTGATTAAACCTCCCCTAAATCTGGGCCACATCAAAATTCAGTGGAGTATCAAAGAAATGAAGACAAAGCCTCTACTGTGCACCAGATGGAAAATGCATCAAAACAAACCCTTAAAAATGGAAGTTAGGAGAAGAAAAACAAGCTCTGTTAAGTCAGCAGAGCACACTGTACCACATAAATAACTCCAAAAAGTCAGCAGTACAAAGTACAAAACCCCCTCAGCTTTGGCCACATAAGCCAGGACGCTGAAAAGAAGTCAGTGAGAGAAAGCAAAGTTGATTCATTAGAGTTGGCTGAAAGGTGCACAGAAACAAAGCCAGGATGAGGGCAGATCCAATGCAGGCACTGCTTCCAGAAGGACGCTGCCTGCATGGCAATGAGCAGATGCCGAGTGGGCTGGAAGGCTAAAATTAAGCAGTGGCACCTGAGCTGGCGAACGGGGAACAATATGCATGCAACTTCTGCTCATGACAAGCAAGCGAGTTTGAGGCACGCACACCACACACACACCAGCATCGAGGCAAAGAGGGTTCCTGGCCCAGCAGTGTGGAGCGAGGCGCTCGCCAGCTGAACGGCCGCGAAGGAAACACAGGGCGACCCCGGGGAAGGTGTGAGGTAAAGCTGCTCCCACTGGCAAAGTAAAGCTTCTCCCACTGCCAGCGGGCTCACAGCTGGCACCACCACTGCTTTAGAAACCACAGCCAATCACCGAGTTCCCCAAAGACCAAGCGATTTTTAACCCAACAAAGGTAAACTAAAGTTCTAAACAAAAAAACTAATAACCATTTAAATGAAGAAAACTCGAAGTGGCTTGACAAGATACTTCGTGGTCAGCTTGAGCGTCTCCTCACAGCTCTCCCCCAGCGCCTATAGCCCCCAGGCCGCGCGGCGGGGAGGGCTCCTCCGAGGGCTCCCCGTGCCCTCCATGGCGTGCCGGCCCCACGCTCGCTCCCCGCAGCCGCGCAGGCCGGGCTCTCCTCAGCTGCAGGCGGCTGCTCCAGCGCCGCGCGTCCTCGGAGCCCCCCAGGGCGCCGGGCGCCCCACGCGGTTCCAGAAGGAAGGGGAATTCCCTGCGCTGCTCCCACCGCTCGCTCGGCTGAGGGAGTCAGCGGAGCTGGCAAAAGGGAAGTTCCCCTCACTGGCGTGCACCAAATCTCCACCCACTCCAGCATGCTACCACCAACGGCAGGAACCCAGGGAAGTGCAGGAGCAGAGCGGAATATATCATTCACTCCTCACTATCTATGGCTGAACTGATGGATATCCCCCCTTCGGAAGCAGTAACTCCCGATCAATTCTTCCAACATCCAAAATACTGCATACTTCTCTCCCTATGTCACACTGTTTCCATTCTTGTTCGAACCCCTCATGACATAAATAAAGTTAGCGCTGTTTCATCTCATGACTTATTTTACACTGAAGAGCACTGAATTTTATCTGTCATGTGCCCATCCAGTCATGCAGTATCATGAGATCCTTCTACAGCCTTCACATCCAGGCTTCATCTTTACCCCATCAGTCAAGCCTTTTCACTTTTTTCTTAAATAATTTATGAATACGTTGAAACACACAGGTTACAGCATAGATCTTACTAGGACTGGTAATACTGAAAATCTTTTCTTTAAAAGACATTGATATTCTGCTGTTCCACTTCTACCTTTTCATCAGGTAACAACCCAAGACTCAACCATTCCACTCTTCATGAGTCTTTGATGAGAGACATTACTGAAATTCTTTCAGAAATCGAAGCAGATTCATCAATGCCAATACCGCTTTCTTCTACTCTATGACTCCGCCAAAAAACTCAGATTTGTGAGCCATGAACCTCTCTAAGAAAACAATACTAACTCCTCACCAACTGATAGCCTAGGCCTGTTCGTTACTCTGCTTTCTGACGGCACACCTGTTGTGGTCATCAGGCTTCCTGCTTTGTAGATCTCTGATTTTTCTTATAAAGTCTTCTTAAAATGTGGCATGATGCTTGCCCTGCTTGCTTGTACTGAGGCAAATTCAAACACAGAATAACAAATACAGAAATACGTATGCAAACAAGTGAAAACTTGTTGAGAAGGAAGCTCGGGGGCTAAATGGGTACCTAATATGTTGTTAGAGGCTTAAGCAGTAAGGTTGACAAAGTAAAGATCACACAGAAAAGCTGCACTGGCCGGGAAGTCATATTTACTTGAATTGCTGCAAGGAGGTAATCTATCAGGGAGGGAACTTCATGATCTATGATCAAACAAGAGAGATGACTGGCAGACAAACAGATGAGACTGTTGACAGAAGGGAAACAATCTGAGTGACTACATTTTTCACTGCCCAGATCTCAGGATTGCTCTAGGAAAATGTATTATCCGTCTTTGTAGGCTGTAATCTGCTCTTTCTTAAAGCCAAGGAAAACATATCTAGACCTTCCCAATTGCTTAAGAGCAGATGGTAGAACAGGACATATATTAGTTAACAGTTTAGTAATTTCATACTTAAGTTCATTTAGAACCTAAAATACTATTTACTTCTAACATTTCACTCTAGCTGCTTCATCCCTGCAACTTAACAGGGTTCTTCAGAAATTTTATTTCTGCATGCCTTGCTGTCATATCATCCAAAACTGTTTTCTCCAGATATAGAAAGAAAAAAAAAGCAAAGGCAAGACAAAGATAAAATAAGTCTCCTTTTGGAAACAGATGTGAGAGCCTTGTTATCTGTCTGACACAGTAAGCAACCCGAGCAAACTGTTTAAGATTCTGGTACTCTGATGTAAAAATTGCTGTTAGATTGCAAGTGTGGGTCTCTATTAAGTGCATGCATCCACTATATAGAGGAGGAATTTTAGGTTAAATATGTGTGTATGTACCCGTACATACATATATATTTATACAGTAAATACAGCATACTAATTTTGTTATGTATTGGGGGAATTTCTGTGAAAGTGTTAAGACTTCAAATATTAATTGGCAAGCACATGGTTTACTAGGCGCTGTGTTTTACCACAATACATGGAACTAGGAAGCACTGCATTAGATACGAAAATATCTCCTGGCATCTGTGCACTACAATGTGCATGGTGAACATTAAATACCGCTTATGCTAAAATACTCAAAGCTAAAATTATTACATTTTTTAACATTGTCTCCTTTTTTTAATAACCAAGATAGCTTAGAGTTTTGCGAAGTTTCTAACTTGCTAGTCACTCTGCTATTCCTCTAAGGATTTGAATGTTCATCCCTTTAAGTAGGAATAAAAAGATGCGACAGGAAGCTAAAGTTCCACAGAAAAAAAAAATAAGATACTTACTATTTTATCCTAAAATCAGATCTAATAAGAAATAAGCTTTATAATATCCTTATTTCAGCACGACAGAACCAGATGAAAGTTAGGCACTGTGACATCTTTTTTTAGAATCACAGAATCATTAGTGTTGGGAAAGATCTTCAAGATCTTTACCACTCCTTCCGTGTGGAAATTCTTCCTAGTCTAACACGAACCTCCCCTGGTGCAAGTTGACACCATTTCCTATTGTCCTGTGGCAGACACTCTGGAGAAGAGGTCGACCCCCCGCCTCACTACGGCCTCCCTTCAGGTGGTTGTAGAGAGCGTTAAGGTCTCCCTCAGGGCTCCTCTTCTCCAGACTAAATAAGCCCAGCTCCCTCAGCCACTCCTCACAAGGTCCATGCTCCAACTCCACATCCTCAGCACACATCTTATAAGCACTGCAAGTACACACAGCATTACAACACATCTGGGATGCTATATTCTATTGCCTTAAAATAATTTTGCAACCATATCTTTGCTTAGCCTTGCAACAACATTTTTAAAATCACTGACATTCCCCAAAAATATATCTTAGCAATGTATCTTAGCAAAGTATCTTAGCAATTGTTTTTCATGTAGTCTAAATCCATTCCCATGCAAAATAAAGCACCATAGAGTTATTACACTACCTTCAAATTAGCAGGGAAAAAAAAAAACTCGCAAACCCTCTCTGTGTCAAAAATAAATCACTCTTTGACCCGCACTGGACATCAAAGCTCTGAAAGACTTTTTTTTTTTAATCCGGATTGCTTAAAAACAAGGATGCAGAAAATCATTAGAACTAAAACCTTTATATGAAGACAAGGATCTGCTAAAATAGAAGTCTTTAAACCAATTATGTATAAAAAATACCACACAAATAAGCAGCTCAGGATTTCCTTAGAACAAAGGCTTAACGATTGATTTATTTCTTTTCAGTATATATTTATGCAAAGCTTTTGCCATTTTTACGTCTTTTCTGTCAATACTTTTCAGCGATTCGATCTGCACAAAACAGTAACAAATTGCATCTGAGAGGAAAAAGCAAAACGTAATATAAATTGAATTGCTGGTTCCCACAATGCTTGGGCCAAAAAGACATGAATATGTTACGAATATGTTATGACCAAAGCAAACTTTAAACTTTTTCCCCAGAACTCCAGAATAGTAGGCGCTACCAGGAACCTCCAGATGTTGCTGAGTTCAACGCCTTGTTCAAACTGGGCTCAACTGGAACAGGTCGCCCAGGCAGGCTTTGAGCATCTCCCAAGGATGGAGACTGCACAACCTCTTTGCGCAGCATCTGCTCTTGTTCAAACACTTTCAACGTGAGGAAAGGTTTTTATCAAATTTAAAAGGTATTTTTGGTGTTTTGGATGATTCCTGCTGTCTTGTCACCAGGCAGCCCTGAAAAGAGTCTGGCCCTATCTACTTTACTCCCTCCCTTCAGGGTATTTATAAACATCGAAAGACTACCCCAAGCCTTCCTCCTCCAGGCTAGAAAGCCTTGAGAAACCCTGTCATCTTCTTAATAATAAAATCTAACTTTTGAAGCTTTTTGTTTTTTTTTCTAATTCTATGCATTCTAAAAAAGAAACAGTCAAGAAAACTACTATAGCCAGGTCATGCTGAATTTACCTTAAGACAAGCAAAATGTAAATTAGCTTTCAAAGTTGCACAAAACTAGTTTTACTTCAATATATCTGCCACAAAAAGTGTATGCTGTATTAAAATCTAGTACTTGAGATTAAAATGCTAGTTTGTGATAAGTATCAGTAAATACCCTTTTTCTGTCAGCTACAGTAACATATGCTAAAGCTCTTCTAGACCACTAAGAGTTATGTAATTTAATATTAATACGGCATTATTAATATCACATGCCTTTAATGGAAATAAACCAATATGCCTAGGAAAGCAGAATCACTGGAGGAATACCATATGTTCCTCTATCTCAACTATTGACATTTATTCAACAATTGTTGTATTAGTCAGGATTTTTCTTCAAAAATTGTACTCTGATGCTGAAAAAAAATGGCTTAACTCTTTTTCTGGCTAAGTTTGGCTTTCAGAAATTTCCATAAATTTATATAATTGCACAAAATTCACAACAGATTTAAATCAGCTTCACTAATTTAAATATTTTTGCTGTAATCTAACACCAAGGCTACCAAAAGTTCTTCATCTCACCTCTTCTTGTTTAACACTGAATCATGAAGAAAATGGGAAAGTTAATTTGTTTCTGGCAGAAAAGAAAAATATTCTCAAGGAGTACTCTCCAAAGTATTAGTTTTAAATTGTCCAAACGGCAATATTGATAAGGTACTTTAATATGTACTTTTGAAGACTACACTAAACTAAATAATCACTAAGGTTTAGATTACAAGAAATATAACCATAGACATACAGTGGGCAAGACTCTTTCTTCTGAGAGAGTTATTCCAAACATACTTCAGCGTAAGAGCTAAATTTGAACTTGATCTTAACTCTTACAAGGAAAATGTAATGACTGAAGCAATGCAAGAAATAAATACATAAACTGCTCTTTACTAGGCAGAAAAATGCAGCCCATGATTTCATAATTTTATTCTTTATAGGATATACATTCAAAAACTTCTCAACAAATGTAAGAAATCAAAATCAATTCTCGTGAGATTCTTTCTGCTTTATTATTGCTACACATAGACACAAGATACTGTCAATAAAATGAGTTGGAAAATAGAATGTAACTTTTATCTGTGCTATATAAAAAACACAGGGAGCATTATGTACAATACATTTTTGCACACAGAACATTATGTACAATAAAGATGACTTTCTTATAAAAGGTAACAAACATTACTGAGTGCAAAGCACAAGCAGAGACAAAGTGACTATGAAGATCACGGAAGACAGAAGGTACTGCTTTGCTTTTTCTTGAATGCTTAAATTATTTGCACTTATTTCCATGAAGATTTTATGTAGGAATGGATATTAATATTAAATAGCTATTGTATGAAAAAAAGAAAAAAAAGGAAAAGAATCCTTGGAAAACAAATTTGTCATTTACATAAACTAAGCAGACAAATGTTCAATTACAATATATATCTAGAAAATGGAGACCTTCTTCTAACATGAAGAATCGTCCATGTATAGACAGAAAGTAGATATACCTAACACTTCACTGCTTTTTCTCTTCTTTTGATGAATTGTATAGATTTTCAACAAGAAAAAAAAACGCAGTCCCTCTTTTTTTCCTGTTTTTTTTCCAGTCTCTGCTTTATAGTAGTTCTCCTATTTTCTACATATACAGACCTCTAGTGACTTTAAGACCTTCTTCAGCATTATTGCATCGACCATCAAACAGCATATTTGTTTTTCAGAGAGAACATATTATCATACTGAACTGCTGTATTTCATCTGACAGTAAGCCAACAGTAACAACTGAATTTCCCAAGTTAGTCATAATACTCCAAGGGATTTCTTTTGTTTGAAGAGCTAATCCCTAAGACAACACAAATTAAAAAACAAAGCGGACATTGTTTTATTAATCAATTTGGCACTCTTGATATCATATCCATCTTTATCACTACAATTCTTTTCTGGTCTGCAAATGGATTGTTTTCTCTTTTAAAAAATGAAATTTAGCTTTAAACATGAAGCATAGAGACACTGTACTTTACTATATAGGTCAGCAGTAGTTTATAAAAAACGCGTCTGCAAGATGAGCTCATGTTAAGCTTTTAATTCTAGTACGATTATCTTACATTTCTGAAATAGATTACAAAAATGAGGTGCATTTGCACAACATTTTAACATTACTGCTTTCAAAATTTGTTTCTTTAAAAATATTCAATGCTTTAAAATGTCCTCCCAAAGTATTTTCTTCAACAACTAATTAAATAATAAGGCACAAAAGCAGATACAAGTAAACATATAAAAAGTCCAAAAAATGACTATGAGATGTTTCTACCTACATTTAAATAAATGGTGCAAGAATGACAATGTTGTCACAAAAATACCAGAGAACCACAGCTCAGTTCCTACTCCATCAGTTCCTTCCTCCCATTCATACTTAGGATTTATTGGTGGTGGGGACTGCTAGGTCTCTACTTCATTCCGAAGAAGCTACTAATGCGCTATCCCAAAGGATGAGTTTTTCAAAGTAGTTGGAGATTTAATTATTCATACGGTAGCTGCAGGACTTCCAAACCTCCACTTCTAATTACTTTCTTTGTAATTATCCCTAATCACAGCACTGGAATCACACTAAATATGAAGAAAGCAGTTTCCTTCACTGGAACAAAGCCAATATGTACTTTCTCCTGAAACTTATAAAACTGCAATCTTCTCCTCACTAAAAAGTGTCATATGCTGACCTCAGTCAAATTTTTTCAGCCCAGATTATTCCCACACCATCTTTCAAATCCAAGGTAAATCAAAGGATGATGTGGACACTTTTAAAATATATCTGAAGTAAACAAGGGAAAAAAAATAATGTCTCATTTCAGGTCTAGGAGCAAATACTCATGAGGGATAGAACAAGCTGCGATTTTTTGATAGAATGTGAATTAAGTAATTCAAATTGAGTTAAACCATCCCCTCCTCCAAATGAAAATGATGGTATTTCAGAGAGAACACACATGAGGTATCTACTCAGAACACACTAATAAAGATTCTTTGGTATAGAGTGATAGAATCACTTTCAACTTGGTGGTTTGCCAGAATTGAAGCAAGGACATAAAGCTGTCCCACATCTCAAATTAATGCCCTAGACTCCAGCTTATACAGCTGGTCTTTCTCTAGGTCACTGGAAATTTAATTATGTCCACATAAGTCAAAAGGGAAAAAAAAAATGTGGACAAAGAAAAAAAAAAAAAAAGACTTTGTCCTCTATCTCTTTTTCAAACTACAGGAAAGATCATCTCTCCTATTTTTCACTCCCTTATTTTCAACTGAAATGACAGTGAAAGAAGGGAAATTACTGATGATTTTGGGATACTATTATCTGCAAAAATGACAGACCTAGCTCAAACTTTCTGATAGGCACTTTAGCAAAAAAAAAATTCAGAGCTGTTAATGCCAAATGTAGTTTCAAGTAGCTGGCATAAAGGACTATAAATCTCCTTTAATTCCACAAAGCCAAGACATTTTCATTTTACAGCAAAACGAAAGGTTTGATTATAACCCAAAAATACACAGCTCTTCTGGAAGAAATGTTAGTCAAAAATATTTTTTAACTGCTACATTCATCAAACTAGTATATTTTGAAAAAATAAAATTATAAAATAATTGTAAATTTATCAGATAAACATAAAAAAGCAAGGAGACAGACACATAAATGTAGTTTAATGCTTGGAGCACCTCTATGTACCATACAGGAGTATATGCAGAGATTCTGACCATTTATGGGCCATGTTATGTTAGGCACGAGAAACAGTCCAGTTTTGCCAGCTGTTAGCACCAAGAAGGAGGATTTGTCAGCTCAGGAACACTGCTATGCTGCTTATGAAATTCTGCCATGTTCAGTGCCATGTACAACACACATACAGTTGCACATATATCTTCTTACTAATCAAAATCCATCTAAATTTCCTTCGAGGCTAGTGCTTCTTCTTGGATAGATATCTCTGAGGTCTTGTATGTACCCAATAAACACTAGACAGAAAATCTTGGTAAAGCAAAAAAGTCTGAATTTAGGCTCTGAGAAAGATTTATGGTTTTATTTAAAAATGGACTTATTTTTGCGGGGCGGAGGAGGGGAGATGTTAATTAAACATTGCAGTTGTAGCAAAACCAAACATTTTAAACTTACCTGAAAACAGCGTGAAAAACTCTAGTCTCTACCATATTTTCAAAAGCTGAGAAATACTGGCTTTGTCATGAATTATGTCAGCAGACTGGGCTTTCTGCTGGAAAGTACAGCAGTGGTTGAGCTCAGGTGTTTCTAAAAACCATTTGAAGGGTAGTTTCACTTTTCAAATTAAAAAAAAAAAAAGCGCTCTACTAGCGCTGGTTAATATAGTATTCCCTTAGGTAACCCAGAAAAGAAATTTTGTATCCTGAGGCACTCAAAACCTGTTATGCAACTACAGTCCATCAAAAAACATACAGTCAGAAGAAAGGCAGTAACAGAAAATGTGATGCCAAATTTATCTTGTCATACCTTCATATTAGATGCCTCAGTTTCCAGTTTTGTAAGGTGATTTGAGTTGTCCTCAAGCTCTTGTCGAAGGTTGGAGTTTTCCATCTTTAACGCTTCAACTTGCTTTAACAACTGATCATATGAAGCTGCAGCCATCCTGGGCTACCCTCAACCCTAGAAAAGTAAAAGACAACACAAAAATTAAACATTTTAAGAAAAAAAAAAGAAAAAATGAACTTCTTTTTTCCCTTAACCACTCACTGTTGTAAACATTCAGTTCAATCTCGACATTCAAAACTATCTTGACTTCACCAAGGCTTTTGACACCGTCCCTCACAACATCCTCCTGGGCAAGCACCGGAAGTGTGGGATAGGTGAGTGGGCAGTGAGGTGGATTAGGAACTGGCTGGATGGCAGAGCTCAGAGGGTGGTGATCAGCGGTGCAGAGTCTAGTTGGAGGCCTGTAGCTAGCGGTGAGAGTCCAGCGCAGGGCCACAAGGATGATCAGGGGCCTGGAACATCTGCCCTATGAGGAGAGGCTGAGGGAGCTGGGCCTGTTCAGCCTGGAGAAGAGAAGGCTGAGAGGGGACCTGATCAGTGTCTGTAAGTACCTCAAGGGAGGGAGTGAGGAGGATGGTGCTGGCCTCTTTTCAGTGGTGACCACTGACAGAACCAGGGGAAACAGCCACAAGCTAAAGCATCAAAACAGGAACTTAAGGAAAAATCTCTTGACGGTGAGGGTGACAGAGCCCCGGAACAGGTTGTCAAAAGAGGTTGTAGAGTCTCCTTCTCTGGAGATCTTCAAAACCCACTTGGACGCAGTCCTGTGCCACGTGCTCTAGGTGACCCTGCGTGTGCAGGGGGGTTGGACTAGATGACCTCTAGAGGTCCCTTCCAACCTTAAGGATTCTATGATTCTATGATTCTAATTCAAAACCATTAAATTAAGCTATTAATGGCATTTAGTAAGAACTAATGCCATTTCAAAACATTTTTCTCTAATCTTCCCTTCAGTTCAACAAAGAAGTTAAAAGTAATCGCTTCGGATATGATGGTAAACTAGAATTCATGAGGGAAAAATCATACCATCACACAAAATCATTGCTAGATTTAGCACTTCAATTTTAACAATAAAAAACTAAGGAATAATAGGCCATATAAAATCATGTTTGAACAGTCAACAAGCACTGGCAACCTTATCTACAAGATGCTGACTGACTGCCCACATATTGTATGAAGTGGGACAGTCGCAGATGTCCAGCACTCCTTAGAATAACATATAGTAATAGAAATGTTGTGTGAAAACAGAACTACAGTAAGAACTGAGCAGTTCTAACAGAGCAAAAGCATCAAATGTAGCAGCAATCAATCTTTATGATTAGGAGTTTTGCAAAAGACTTTAAATAAACATTCGATATATTTCCAACACACACACAAAGTGGTTATAATGAACAGTAGAAAAAAAAAAAAAACAGATAAAAAGCTTTTTGTAGTACCAGGGATACTCCATACTGAAAACACAAAAAGGAAATTAGGAAGGAAATTATGAAATAAAAAAATTCCAATAGTTTTACAGTGATTTAGTCAGTAATCTACATTTTCAATGATACTTATTTTGAGAAATATGGTAACAATGCTAAAATACCACCACAATTATTCAGCCATTACAAGATATAATGAAACAAATATTCTAATTTAAGTGATAAAATTTATATTATTTCCCGCTTTCCAAATTCACAAACCATTGGAGCTGTCATCTAAAAAATGTCATGCAGGATAATGAAAGCTTGGCTAATCACATTTGCAGCAATTTACAGTTGAAGTCCTCAATTTCTTACTCATCAGTCATTCAAGAGACTAACAGGAAGCCCACCAAATTCCACTGTAAGAATTTACTGAGCAAGTAAAGGCTCTGTAAGTCAAAGGAGAAAAATACAAAACACTTCCTTTTTCACTATTGCTTTCACTTTGCTTTGGAAAAGATCTAAAATCTAAAGTTAGATCCTCATTAGAACATTTTTTGTCCTCCTGGAGCATACTGCAAGCGCAGGCTGCCTGGAGAAGGGAGCTGACAGCGCAGCAGCCTCTGCGCACCCGCTCACCATCCCTCCGACCTCTGCAATTGCAAGGCCAAGAAGTGCCTGAGCAATCAATTTTGCTCTCCATGATCCCTCTTAATTGAATTATCAGGCTAATTAGAAAGTTGGTAACATTAGCCCATCAGTTGGACTTAGTTCACCTACATGAAATCTGAAAATTATGATCAAATCTCATTTATGCTCAAATGCTAAAGACAATTGGAGAAAAAATATATATAATTAAATATATATTTATACATATATATATAGCTATATATATATATGTATATATATATATGTATATATGTATATATATATAACAAAAGCCATACTGTTTTTGATGCTGAGTCCACCACTTTTTCAAGAAACAGATCTTCACATCCCAAGCACCTCTCATCTTTAAAGAATGAGCAAGAAGCTGCCATTTGTGGACTTCAATGAAAGTACAAAGGAGTTGAAGAAAAAAAATCCTGATGTAAGTTTATGTGATATACCATGATATACCAGAGACCCCAATTTCAAAGAAAGGACAGCAATCTGAGACAACTATTGTATTCCCTTCCATGGATTGTGTGCCTTTAGCATCAGATGGCTCCAAACCACCACTGTCAAAGTCTGTTTTAACAAAAAAAAAGAAAGGAAAAAAAAAGCAGTACACTCTCTTCTATTAATTTGCTAAATATTAATTTGCCACTCTAAAGAAAAAACATTAGCTGTAGTTTACATTTCTTTTCAGAACATAGACTACATGGACAATGCTGCAAAATCCCAAGCAAAGGTATATAACTTTAGAATGTTTTTACTGTAAACTGCTGTAAATAGTATCATACTGTATTAGTAATAGCATCTGTTGTTTTATAAGAGACTACAAGATTGTACTGAGGAGGTAATTAACTAATGTTAATTTGTTGCAGCTCTGACATGTTGGAAATACAGCTTAATTATATCCCACATTTATTCACTTGCCTCCTACTGACAGAGGCTGCTGTGGACTGAGAGTTTGACATGAATGTCAGTTCCAACCAGGTTATGTTTTTCTTATATTATGCTAATATAAATTAGCATTTATATGGCATATTAATATGGATGGGGATAAATATGGATGGACAAGTAAGGACTGATGTGTCAGATTCTTTCATTTTCCGTCTAATCTGAGAAACTATCATTCAGGAATTGGCAGAGTAAAATGATTTGTCACATTAACAAAATTCATAAACACAAAGAAGAAAAAGGAGAAAAATGAGTGAGGAGAGAACCTACAGTACAGCAGCAACTGTGTGGCTCCAACTGGGTGGCTTCAATTTTTAAGTGAAAGCAAACTTAAATATAATTACGTTAAATAGTAAGATTCTAGTTATGGAAGGGGTGATACTGAAAGTTTTAAGTAGTACACCTTACATAAAGTGCCCACCAACTCTCTACAATTCCAACTTTAAGGCAGTATTTCAAAAAAAAAAAGTTTTATTCGTGTATCCAGTAATAAAAAAATAACTATTTTTTCCTTAAAAAAGTGTGCTCCTCTTCTCACCCCCCAAATCCAACAAATTTCTCTTAGCTGAAGAGAAATTGAACTATACATTGAATAGTTTCAGATAAGTGAAATAAACGACACATTTGCCAGATTGTTAATTTCAATTGATTTGATAAGACTCAGCAGAATTCATGAGTGGCTTTAGGCAATGCCATCTGTTGCTATCACTCAGCATATGAAAACTGGAAGCAGGATTTCAAAACTCCGAAGAAAAAAATACATTAAAAAATACCAATTTCATCATCTTTCTCTCCTGATCTTAGTTCCAAAGATCTCCTTCCTTTTGTGGAATATGTATTTTTTCATAATACGGAATGAGGCCATGTTCCACCTCAAACTAGGAGTCAATTACAGATTTAGATGTCAAATACTACTATGTAGGTGTTCAGATAAAGAACTATTGAGATTAGCTCGCTGCTAGAAGCCAGGTAATCCAAGAACATCCTCAATTTTTATTAAATAACAGACACTGTCCACATTGACAATAAACTACAGTTTTCACAGTTAGAAAGGAAACTCAATCCTCAATAATATTTTGAACTTGAATCTAAAATAGTACTTTATTTTACCTTCCATTAGTATTAAATACAATTTTCTTGTGTTCACTTATTACAGAAGAAACCCCAAAGGTAAGTAAAAAACAAAAGCGTTTGTTCATGGAATCACTTATTATGATCAATACCTTTACATTACAAAATGGAGATTTTATACCACAAAATAACCTATATATCCCAATAAGTTAAATAATGAAGCTTTTGGTAATCCAAAACATCCAATCCAAAAGTAGGACTAGTTTGAAGGTCTTATGCTGAATTTAGAATTCAGAATACAAACATTAACAAGTATCTCATTTCTACTCTTCAAATCACTCATAAGCTGCAGAAACAGAAGGGAAGATAAATGAGGAAGATTAATGAAGCGATTTGAGAGAATTCAGCAAAGCGTTTTGGAACTCTGTATGGTGGCACATATTATTTAAGAGAAATCCTTACAGATTCAGTATGCTCGGCATTTCTCCAAAAGCACATGACAATTTTAGTAACAGATAAAAACGCTGTGTAAAAAAAGGGCTTCCAAGCTTGGTGATGACACAAACTGAAAGATGCTGCAAAACATTCCTGGTTACCTGAAGCCGATCTGAACATCTAGCGCTGGCACAGAAAACACAGAGGCAGGAGCTCTATTTCTAATTATTCTTTGTCATTCTCAACACTATGCAGCTCTGGCACTTGCTGCGCATGTCCCGGCTGCAAGCATCATCAATAGCCCACCACAGCACTGAAGAGTGCCCCGAAGAGAAGCAGCGTGACTTTGGATGCACCAAGGGCCAGGCAGGCATGCCCTGCTTTCAGCGATGCCAGCTCTCTCCCAGCTAGATGCTTGCAGGATTCACTCCACCACAGCACAGCACTCCTCAGCAGCAAATGGACACCAACCTCCTCAACCTCCAAGATGATTCTTGGCAGCCTCCTGCCCCTGAAAAGGAAGGACTATCACAGCAAACTACTTTGCAGAAATGACAGATCCAATCTACCACCTCTATTATGGTACAACATTTGAAATGATGCCACTTGTAAAATCCACTAAGGTTATGATAGAGATCAGTAGGAAACTGTAAATAATTAAGAAATTAACAAGATGCCATGGGGTTGTGCTGAAAGTAGATTTGTTGGGATGGAGGCAGATTATTAGTCAAGTTCCCGAAGTACTAGTTTGTGACAGGTATTACTCAATATTTCATTATCAACCTTGGTGCTAGAAGTGGCAACAAAGCTTGACATCATAAATACAGGAAGTATCAGGAGACCACAGGCCTGGAACACAGTATATAAAGAATCTGACAACCCAAAGAAGGGAACAGTAGGAACAGAATGAAATTAAGTAACACGAAATGTAAGTTGTTCGTTTAGGAATCTCTAAAAAGAGATAAGCCTGTTAATTGGTATCTTGCCATTAGAAGTAATAAGCAGAGAGAAGACTAACTTCGACCTTACCAGTCAGCCAACAAGCCAGAGCACTACCAACCGCATACTAACACAGGGAAAGCAAACATAACCCCTGAAGCTACCAGTACCATTTTACAGATATAAGTAACATCTGAACAAGGACACTACGCACAGCTTTGGTGAACCATACTAAGAAAGGGAATGTAAGTGGGTGCACAGGAAGATGTTAAGTGAACAGAAGAATAGAAGGACTCTTATAGGAGAAGTGACTAGCTGAGCAAGACACGGCTGCTTCAGCAAAACAAAGGCTGAAAGGACGTAACTACATCTTATAAATATTATTACAGAAGGAAAAAAAAAAACACCTAAGGAGGAGAAAAATATTTATGTTAAAATGCAATACTGACATGGAACAAATGGGTATGAACAGGTCATTAATGACCGTACACTGTAAACTTCCATTAGAAGCTATAAATTCAGAAATATCCTTGCCAAGCTGAATGCACAGGAAGGAACTAGACTTAACTCAGAAATCCAATCTGATATTCCTAAGCACAAACACAAGCTACTTTAATTCCTACAATCCATTATATCGGCACTATTCAATTACAACTAAATTGCTTCTCTACACGCATTTGAATCTTTTTCTCCACCTCATTTTTCAGTGTCCTTTATAATAATGAAATGTCAGAGTATTTCACAAAAGATAAAGTCATTACACTTCAAAAAGAGCCATAGGTAACACGTGATGACAACAAAGCCAGCTAGGCTCTCCAGTGCTGAGCACTGTGGCATCTTTCAGCACTTGGCTTTCAGACTGCAATCACAAGGCTCAATGAGACACTCACTAGCTGTTCTAACTGTTTTGGGTAGATTCCTAAGAAATAAATTTATTTCAACAACCATTTGGGGCATTCACCTCAGCATCCAACTAGGTATATGCCTCTAAGAATATATATGCCAAAAGTTGCTTCTCCTCTGGAAACAGATACCCACCAGTAATCCCGAACTGACACTTGCACACATTAGAGCTCAGATCTCCAAATTCTTGGATTTATGCTCAAAAATCATTCCTCTGGCTACCAAAAAAAAAAAAAAAAAGGAATTTTTAAACACAGAAGTGGTAGCAGCAGCAAAAGAAGAGAAGTTAATAGTATCTTCCTACCCATTTCTTGTCATTTCTTAGTGGCCGGAGCACTTGTCATGAGGAGAGACTCAAACCTGGGAACCTCTTCAGATAAACACAGTTCACAGCCCCTCTATTCCTTCCCTTGCTGCCAAGCAAGAAAAAATTTACACTTGGCCCCCTGTGCTGAAGTTACCATTGCATACTCACACACAGGCATATTCAAAATTCAAGGGGCCAAAATCAGTTTAATTGAGACAACATTTGAGAATGAGAACAATTGAGAGTACGATTCTACAGGTATGAAGCTCCTACCCTGGAGAGTTGAGGTGGAAAGAAGGATGTTGAATTCTTGGTTCTTATACCTATTTTATACTGTACCTGACCCAAAGCAAAATGTGTGAAATACAAAACAGCGCAGTGTTGGGAAATTAGTTATTCTACTTCTGGGTCAGGCTCCATTTTACACTCCACACTTCGTTTTGCAGAGTGTCTCAGAAACAAACAGAAGAACACAGGTACCTCTATTGCTCCAAGAAATAACTCTCTTGAGATGCAGGCTTGCCCAATAAGAAATATCTAGAGTCCTGGTCTCCGACTTCCCTGACCTGTATTCACATCATTAAAGATTTCTTTGCTTCCATCTCCTATGAAAGTGAGGTGAAATCATGACAAAAAAATTCTCTACGCTCTACTGAATCAGCAGCTTACATGAATACATATATCAAAGGAGAAATTCAAGGTGAATACTCCTTGACATACTAAAATCAAAAACAGTTGCCTGAATTGATGCAAATGCACTGTTAAGATTTAGATATACATTCTACGTTAAGAAAATTATGCAGGCACAACTAGCTAAGAATCAAGAATTTTGTTTGGGTCTTTTTGTCCGAAACCCCAATAAAGATAGACAATAATACCAACACTCTTAGTTTTATATTAATGAGAATCCAAACACTAACAAGACAAATATTTCACTTCTACTCTGTGAACCACTCAAACAGCAAAAAAAAAAAAAAATGGCAGGATTAATGAGGAAGTTTAACCAAGTCACTTAGGAGAATCCAACTACCCTGCACTAAGCTAAGTATCTTGTCCTTGTTACTTTTTACCATTCTGTTGATTTTTGCCATCACTCCCAGGTGACTGATGGGGAATGTGATGTGCTTTAAGAGCACGTCACATTGAATTCGGGAGGAAAAAAGAAATGTATGTGGTGACAGACCACACTGTCACTAAAGCGTACTTTTGATGTTTCCTAACTAGCTACTTACTCATTACTTTAGCACGTTTCAAGGAGTTTTTTCCAAAGCCCCTGGCTTACGGCTCCTGCCTTGCAGGAGTGCCAGGGCTGGGCTGGCCACAGCCCCAGCTGTCCCCTGGCCACCTCCACCAGATCCCAGCCAGGGAGGAGCTCAGCTGCTGGGGCAGCAGCTGCCCAACCACTGCAGATCACCACTTGCCACACTAAGGTAATCTGAAAGAGGTGTCGGTTTAACTTAATACACTGGGCCATTAACCACAGTGGTTCAGCAGCTGTTACTTGAGCAGATGCAAAAGAGGGGCAGGGCTCACAGGCAGGGGCAATACACAGCACAGCTGTTCCAAGGTAGGCCAGCCCTACTCGCTAATTTTAGCTCCAAATGTACAATCTTACATGGTTACCTTCTCTGATATACTGGGAACCTCAAAGAGAATGAAGTTTGGCCATACTTATTTTGTATGTACTAGGCCATACTTATTTTGAACATAGCAAACCGCGCTGATTTGCATTAATTCAATTTTTCAATTGAGCAAATCCTTTATCAGCTTTTCCATGATGCTGACTGGGGCTTGAGTTCAGATTGAATGTTCAATGGCTTACATATAGATGTCATTCTGCTTCTCTCTTTTTAATTTCAGCAAAGTATCAGCATCTCTCTCCTAAGTCTTTTTTGCTGTTTTAATAATTCGTCAAAAAATTATCAGTTCAGCCTGGGGCCAGTTTTCCAGGCCTGTTAATTTCTAAATGCTCAGCCTTCGTAGGTACTATTTAATACTTCCCTTAAGTAATCACTGCCAAATATTCCATCCCTGAAGGTGATTAGAACCCACTATCCTGGCTCCTTCCAGAGAGTGCAAAAAGTCATATATCTGCCTTTTCCAGCATATCTGTGAACAGTTTTGATACTTCCACCTGGTGGCAAGCCTATGCCTTAATAAAATGGCTTTTGTTGCTAACCTTCTCACCCTACCCCTCTCTGCATCAAAGAGCAAATCCTCAGACTTCCAAGCAGCAAAGAAGTTATTTAGTTTTACATCTAGGCTGCGTGGGTGCACAAACAGTGAGGAAAACGTCCATGAAGAGAAGAGCAGCATTACAGACCTGGTACCTTCAGTGATAATGTGCGTCAACCACAGGGATGCAGGAAGGAGTGGAAAACAGCCACCACTGAAAACTTTCTCATGAGCTTGTTTTAGCAATGGGCACTTCGACATCAGAAAGTGGCTTGCAATTTATGCAATACTATAACAGTATCCTTTTAACGTCCAAAGCACTGAAAACTGGAAGTTGTTCATGAAGTGGTATCGAAAGATAATCCCTGGATTAGGTGCCCTCTGAATTCCCTACTTTGGAGTGTGTGGGGTTTTTTTTGTTTGTTTTTTTGACGGGAGGGAGAAGAAGAGGGGAGGGCATGGAGGAAAAACAAGGTCCAGATTAAAAGTCATTACTGTTATCAGTTTACTAATAAAACGTATGAAAAGGTCAAATCCTTGAAAACAAGGCCGTGCCTCCCCTACTTAAACCTAACAGCTGTATGGAGAGGATTTTCTCCTTATTTTTCCATCTACTTCTGCATGAAGGTTAGCTTTGCACAGTGGAATGAACCATTTAGCTGTTAATATACCTGACCTTCCCAAATCCTTTCGACTGTGGGAAGGGTAGGAGTTATGCCTCCCCTCGTCATATGCGTTTAACGCTCCCACCAAATTACAGAGCCATGGGTAGATTCTGGGATACTGTTCCTTACGTTCAATAACACAGGAAGTATGCTGCAAAACCTATGGTGCACGAACTTTTGAAAGACAGCCAAAATTCTGCTAGTCGCAGGCCAATGAGCAACACCCTGGAACGCAGATATTGCAGAATTTCATACACTTTGTCCTAGCAGTGACTGTCCTCCCAGTTGACATTCTTGCCCTGCACTCACCAACCATCATCACAAGTGGACACATGATCTGTTTTCCCTAAGCAGTCTGTAACTTGGCACATAATGGCCCCAAAATAATAAACGCTCCATGTTTTCTGCATCCTGTAAGAGCAGTAGGAGAAGGACAGTTGTGAGGGCAGGCTCATGTGAGCTCTGAATTGCTTTGCTTGTTATAGGTCAAGTACGAATGCTTTTGTATTTACTTATAACGAGAAACAATCCCGCATTTAAGACTTGACTAGAAAATATTAACAACCCCTCCTCAAAAAAAAAAAAAAAATCATAATAACACCAAAGAAAGAGGGTAAGTCATACATTCCAGGCTATGAACAGTCAAGTGGAGCTTTTATCACACTGTCAAGGAGGGAGGGAAAAAAAGAGAAAAAAAGAAAATCACAGTTCTTCCTTTAGAATTCTGCGTTGGGAAGTTCCCTAGCTTGTTAGTCATGCTGCATTCTGAATACGACTGGGAAAATACGAAACACGATTTGCATTTAAATACTATATTGAACACAAAGCCGTTTAGACACCATTTGAATCATAACTTGGACCAGGGATGATTCACAACCTGCATACTCATTCTTCACAATGATCGTCTTCGCTACTCACAGCCAATTGTGTATGTCCTCACTACATTTGACTTTTTATTTCTCTTCTTCTTCTAGTTGTCCAATTCCAGAAAATCTAAGCTATTCAAACACCAAGAGAGAGCTCTCATTCTAGCAAGGCAAACTAATACCATTAACGTGAAATAAATTGGTTTTAATTTAAAAAAAGAAAATGATATTATGTTAAAATAAGAAAATATGGAAATATCTTTCCACATTGGGTTATCTGTCAGGGTCATCTTCAGCACCTGATGCAAACAGAAGACCATTTGCCTTGCCGGAAAAACATCAGCATCTGTTCACACAGGTCCTGTTCAAATGCTGGAAAACAACCGGCTGAGATGAAAGTTTTTACTGGCAACAACCTATTGTCACAGCATATCATCAGCATCATAGCTTGATTTTAACACAATTTCATCACATTTCATCAACACAAACACATTCTACCAACTGAATTGAGATACACACATAATTCCCGTTTAGTAATTTGTAAGCCAAAGGGATCAATTTTAGACAGTCATTTCCAACAAATGCTATTTTAGATCATGCTGATAATATACTAATAATTACAGTGTCTGTTATGACAGCATATATCAGAGCACTTATCATAACCAACAGTTTCCACAAATATTTTGGCAAATACGATTATGTGGATTTCTGGAGCAATCTTTAGGAAAATCTGCAATTATTAATTATTTAAAGAATTGAAAAACTGTCTTTTATTCATGTTGCCATTTTTCAGGGTGAGATTGCCGTTTCTTATAGCAGCTACTTAGCCTACTACACAAAATAATACCAAGAGTTTTTGAAGGTCTAAGAAAGTAAAGGAAGAAGCATCACCAGAATAATCATTGCAATCACCATCATGCTTTGTCATTGTCTTTCTTTTGGGGAAGAGGAAGCCAAAGCGCCTTTGCCATCTTGTGCATCTTCTAATATTGAGCTACTGTGATAAACATGCAAGACATTACAGGACCAAACATCCAGTGTCCAGATGCTTTCTGACCCCAGGTACTCCAACTGGTAAGTCCTCAACTACCATTTTAAAATTTAACGTTGTCCTGAGTGTAGCTCACTGACAGACATTTATAACACCCATCCTAGAGCAGGTATATGGCCAACATGATGAATGCATTGAGAGGATGTTTAATATAAATTAGAATTTCAGTACCTGCATTTTAGAGCTTTCTTCATCAAAGCCGTTTCATACATCATTGTATTTAACAGAACTGAAGAGGAGGAAAAATATTTTACCAGTTTCTTGTAGTCCTCTTAAAAACACAGAAAAATCTGCTTCTAGGAAATTACTTTCAGTGCTTATATTTACAGGTATTTTCCCAGAACTGTAGTTTTGATAAGGTAATCAAAAACCTATTAATTGCAATAGAACTAATAAAAAAGGTAATAATTAGTAGAACAAACATTAAGGAGCACCTCCCACGCAAAAAAAAAAAAAAAAGGGAGAAAAATTATGTAAAACCCAAAGCCAATCCATGCTGTATTATTCACATAATGACAGCAATGTGCTGAAGATGCTTCCGCGCCAGTGAAAGCGCTGCCTGCTTCCTGCTACACCTATGTGGCCATCCACGCCGAACGGCTCAGAACCGGGTTTTGCTGATGCCTGACGAAAACGCTGTCAAACGAAAGACGCTCCCTAGGGCTAACACTCAGCGCCTGAGCCCGATGCGGATGCAAGGCACTTCCAATGCCGACTCGAATAACGAAAATGACCAGACCGTTCGCTAGATATTTTTTTTTTTCCTTTTTGAGGAGGAGCAGGAGGAGGAGGAGGAGGAGGAGGAAAGACGCCCTATCTTACGCTTGGGCAGCAGTGGGGCGTTTTGACGGCAATGACCTAATTACTAGAATAAAAAGCCGCCTATGTGACAAAGAGCGAGGAAGGACGCGGCGCTTCATACATAATTTATTAAGATTTCCGCGAGCGCTCGGGTTAGACCGCGGGCCCGGCCGCTCTTTGTGATGTTAAATGCACTTCTGCGGCGCGGGGCCCCGCGGCGGGGCCGCGCTGCGGCAGCGGCGGCTCGCGCGCTACCTGCCGCGCAGCGCTTTGTTGCGGGGCGCCGCGCCCGCCGCCCGCGCCGCGCCGCGCCCCGCGGCCGCCCCCCGGTGCCGCGCGCCCCCCGCGCCGCACTCACGCCATCGCCGCGGCCGCTGCGCCTCCTCCATGCCGCCCTGCGCGCCGCGCCGCCCCGCCCGCCCGGCCGCGCCCCGCCGCGTCACGTGCCGGCCGCGCGCCCCGCCCCGCCGCCTCCCGCAGCGGGGCGGGGCCCCGCGCGCGCCCCCGCACAGGCCGCGCGCGCCCCCGGCCCCGGCTCTCCATAAACGCAGCACTCAGCCCCCCTTGTAGAGCGCGGCCTCAATGTACCCGCGCAGAGACGCTGCCGGGGGACATAACTCAGGAAGATTTTCTGTTCTCTCTCCTTCACCTACCGCGAGACAGACAGCGGATACTGTGCACGGCTGCAAAGAAGCTCCTGCACTGATGTAAGGACTGAAGCTGGGATAGTGGTGGGTTCCAGGAAAAAATGAAAAGGTTTTGCAGATATGGGAGCTAGTGCTGATACACACTGCAGGGTTTCTAAACATACAGTTACTCCTTACTAAAAATGCAGCTGTAAGTATACCTAGTGTAATCACAGTTCAGTCAAATACCATGTTCATGTGCTTTTCAGACTTTTTTTGTTTGTTCTTACTAGTCAGCAGTTTTATAACAGAGATGCGTGCACTTAAAACTACACCAGATACAACAGGAAATGCAAGATCAGTGACGACGGGTAGAGAAAAATCCCAAAGATAGAGGAACGAACAAGTCAATTCAGAACCCCATTTGAGGCTGCCCTTCCACAGCTGACGCCTCTCTCCTAGGGTAAAGATGCGAGGAGCTCTTAATGAAGAGATGCAAGAGCCCAGGGAAAGCAGCGCACTACAGAATACAGACAGCAAAAAGCCTGCCCTACTTCAGCTGCTCAAGTCTGTGGCATACATTTACTCTTTACAACAGGCTTTATAGATGCCAGTTAATAAATGGGAGATTTTTTTTTAAATCCACTTATTATACAAAACTCTTTTTGTTAAGAAAAAAAGGCAGAGAATTAGTCTGTATTCTTTGGAAGAAGTGTTATACAGTAAATCTATGAGCAGTGCGGCCCAGCACCTAGCCAAAATATGGCTGAAAAATTTGCAACCGTTTATGAACTAATCAAGTGAATGCCCTTCCCTGTGTCATGTTACTACACAATTTATGTCTCTATTTGCTCATGCAAGTGGACATAAGGATATAAGTGTTTTTAACGAGCTATCTACCCTTCATGCCCAAGGAAGTTTCATTTCTCTGATAATCATTTCTTTGATTCACATGGACTTAGACTCATGATACCTCGTGGTGCCTCGTGGGGACCAAGTGAGATTAAAGGCACTACGGGCCTGCATGGCAATACAAGCAACTGCACCACAGATACTTAAATACAGTGAGCTGCTTTTCGCATGCACTGTATGGATCTTCTTTTCAGCCAGGACAAGGAAACACTCCAGTCTCATAAACGATGCTCTCGGCCAGCTAACCTTTCACCAAAGGCCTTACACAGTAAGGAGGGGGGTGTAGCATATGCTGCCTGTTACCTTAAACAGGGTGTCACATGCAATCTTCAAGGGGTAAACCATTTTAAACAAAGTAAACTGGGGATAGGATTAGGAACTGCCGAGTGTGAAAATGACAGAAATGTCTCACACTTCGTGTTTGCTACACAGCTTCAATAGTTACAGCTATCATTGGCATCCTTGTGATTTTTGATAAATTCAAATTCAGACTTGCACAGACTGTACTATGAGTTAATAATCCTTCAGCTTTAAGAGACTATCAAATTACATCATTAAATATTATGACAGTCTTTAAAGTTTAGAACCTAGTTTTGCATTAGATCTACGCTTTACCACTCTGATCATATGCTACTGTTTCTCCACACAAAAAAAAGCAACACTAACTGCTCCTAGATGTTGTGCATCTCTGTCCTAAAATTGAAGTCAGTATAGCTCAAGTGTACGTATAGCTCACAACACTTAGATTATCCATTGATGGAATACGAGTTCTGACCTATATTCCAATCAGGTCAGTCAAACTGAGAATTGTTACTGTTTTAATTCACATTCAGTTCTCCTTCTAGAATCCAAACAGGGAATATCAGAGATCAAAAGCTTTATAATGTATTCCAGTCATCATCCACATTGCACCAC
Source organism: Tinamus guttatus (assembly GCF_059628265.1). Taxonomy (NCBI): domain Eukaryota; kingdom Metazoa; phylum Chordata; class Aves; order Tinamiformes; family Tinamidae; genus Tinamus; species Tinamus guttatus. Next base: position 296,273 of record NW_028288838.1, read on the forward strand.
ACTCCTTGTGACTCTGAAAGGCCATAGAATCACAGAATCATTATGGCTGGAAAAGGCCTTTAAGATCACCAAGTTCAACCATAAATCCATCACCACCCTGCCTGCTAAACCATGTCCCTAAGCGCCTCATCTACACGTTTCTTGAGCACTGCCAGGGGCGGTGACTCCACCACTTCCCTGGGCAGCCTCTTCCAATGCCTCGCCACCCTTTACGTGTAGAAATTCTTCCTAAAATCTAACTTGAAGCGCCCCCGGTGCAAACTGAAGCCATTTCGTTGTGTTTTATGTTCAGTAGTTGTTCTGGAGAAGAGATCAATCCCCGCCTGCTAACGACACAGCATTTCAATAAAAAACAAAATGAAAACTGTCTCTTGGGGGAGAAAAAAAAAAGAGCACAGAGCAGGATTTTACAGAGACAAAAAAAGTCTTGTTTAGACTTAATTTTACTCTTGGCTATTTACCTTCTAATCTGGCAGAAAGAACAAACAGGCCTCTTCATTTTCTGAAAAATATCATTGCCAAAATCCAGGATAAATCTATTACATACGTGTACCACATCAAAAAAAAATTATTTGCAGGTGAACTGTGAACCCCTAGGAACACAAGATTTTAGAGTTTGTTTAGAGTTTGAAAGCATCACCTCTATCTCAGTATTCACAGTTCAATTATTTTTATTATTTCAGCCCAGATCCCTGTACTTTACCTCACACATTGCTCTTAAACAGCTAAATGAGATTTTTTTGTTGTTTTTTTTTGTTGTTGTTTTTTGCTGTGGAGGAGGAATTGGCAATCTTTCCATAGAATGCTGGATGCAAGTCCAGCACCATTTCTGAATCTTAAGGCATTTATTATAATCCAATCATAATCCTGTTTAACTCCCATACTTGTCTCCCTCAGCTACAAAGCTGTGCTAAACAGAAGCATTCAGCAAATTACGGTCCACATGTTTCTGAAAACATAAAGGTTGTTCCCCCAACATTTATCTGCTTCATAAAATTAGGAATATTGCAACAGAAAATGCAAGAGTTGTTTTTTTGTTGGAGATTTGTGGTTGTTGTTGTTTTGGGGGTTTTTTAGATAACTTGACCATAAATGGGACAGTTTGCTATGCCTTCACAACCTCACTCTCTGCAGCAGCGCCCTTCTCTCTCAACGCCTTTCACCACTTCATATATTTAAAGTGATTGATATTTCATTACTAGCCATTGTGCATGCACAGTGCTAACTACCTCAGAGACTCTAGGCACAGCAAGTGGGTTGGATAATGAGTTAAATTCTCTCTGTTGCCAGGCACTATGCTTGGCATTACTTGCAAATGTGACACGTAGTATTGGCAACTTAAGATCTTGTCTTCAGAACTTCACTTACTATTACAAAACACAAATTTTACAAAACAACTAACATCAGGTTGCATCTTGGGGGAAAGGGATAGGGTGGCCAAGTAAGTGTCATAAACAGTTTTTAACAAGAAAAAACATTTGTCCTTTCAGAGTTAACCACAGGAAAGACCTGCAACATAAGTTAAACAAGAAAAGCAGAGATATCCATGCAGCTTAATTATACCATAAATAAGTCAGATTTGAAGAGTGCTATCACCTGCTCTTTAAATCCTTTATTACATAATATTCTCTGTTGTTTGCTTTTCCTCAGTTCTTGTCTGGAAGGACATCTCCTCCTCAGGCGTTCTTCCCTCTTACTATTTTTTTCCATCTATATGCAGGTTTCTCACTGCAACTTAAGTCAAGATTTTGCACAGGGATAAGGAGTACATCCCTCCCTGCTCGTGTTAATTTGTCTTGGACCAATTTGTAATACTAACCATATATGTTCTAAAAACAGTACAATAGCAACAATGGAAGGCGTTTTCGTAACAAGCTAGTAATCCAGCAAGCTTCACCATCCATTTACCCATTCTTCTATCTTCACTGCATAATGAACCCCATCTGACACTAACTTCATGTTACATTAAGTATGGCTTCCTCATCCTCTAATTAAGACCATCACAGTATCCTTCCACTGTATTGCTTTGTTTCCTCTGCCACAGTTCTGTCACACATGTATGTAGCTTACCATAGCTGTGCTGTAATTACTCCGTAATCCAGGCATGCCATGCATCTTCTTTTCCTCCTAAACAGCTGCATATTTTATTACATTTCCAGTCCTCCTTTTACTTCTGATGCTTTTTTCTCACCTTCCCTTAACACTATTGCTAATACTAAAGGGTAATACACTTGCCAGGTCCCATTTCTAGCATACTTATTCAGAGTATAGTTCTTTATCTTGGAATATTTCTGTTCAAATATCATAAAATTAAATTGTTCCTGGGCCTCACCTCTGTAAGATGCCAGGAGGTAGTGAGTCAGATCAGTGTTGTGCTATATTGCAAGGTCTTCTGATGAAATGCAACAGAGAAACAGTCAAAAGAAAATTCAGCTCTTTCCTTCTCAAACTTACTTCAGATGTCTTTGTCTTACCCAATATTAACATTCTGCATTAATTTTCATAAAACTTCTTTCTAAATGAAGAAAGTCATTTTCAAAAGCCTCTGATGCAACAACATAAAAGGAAGGAAAAAAATTAAAGACATAAGAAAATGGAAGTGGATGATACTCATTCAAACCACTAGAAAGGTGGACTTCTACAGAAATTTGAAAAAAATGTCTTTCACACATGAGAGCTAGAAAACTATCATTTGTCTATACTGCTTACCAAAAGACAGTCTACAGTGATCAGCTAAGCAGACAGCTGACTTCAAGTTTAGTTTATTTTACTCCAAAAATTCATGTACTTGCCCCACCCACTTAATCCAGATCTCGAGCAAAATAAAGGCTTATTCAGCCCATTTGCAAGACTGTAATCATATATTCTATCCTCTCTTTAATTTGGGTTCAGTAATCTGTTAACTTTACTGAAAGCGGCATATAGCACTGAACACCTTTCATTTAAAAAAGGCTGTGTCCAGGGTACCTCAATAATTCTATACCTTTTTTTTTTAAAATTATTTTTAATTCAACAAAAGCTCTCCTTACAGTAATTCACTTATTCATAGACATTTCTCCTCTCTTTCCCATCTTTGCCATGGAATAGTAGAAGGTGGAATAGACAGAGAAAGACTGACGATTTGATGTTTCAAATGTTCCTCTCAGACTGCCGTGCTCTGGATCTGCCCAAGCTGCACAAGTTAACCTTTTGTTACCAGATCTTTTCATCCTTAGCTGTAACACAGCTCTTGGCTTTTCACGCAGGGTTGCACAGTTGTCAGTTGCTCAAAGACCAGAGCGAAGTCAGACCCAAAAGAAGAAACTGAGCGCATGCCTAGAACACCTACAGCAGCCTGACTTACAAAGTCATATTTTGCTTACGTTTAATATTTAGCAGACATGACAAGTTACGACACTCACATCTGTTCATAACAAATGGATAACTATACATGCAAACAGATGAGCAGATTCAGTTTCTTGGTAAGCTTATGTTGAAAAGCCACTGTTAGAGAGAAAGAAAAAAAAAAAAAAAACCACACACACACACAGAGGCTACCTGTTTGCATGTGTTTTACAGAGAACCTGTGTTCCACTCCCAAAACTCCATGACACTTAGACAAATGGAAGCTCTATTATTTTAGCAGAATATTTACCTTTTGCTTGACAATCTTCTTTTTAGTCTTCTCTCTGTTTAGGTTGAACCAGATGTCCTTCATCCAAAAGTTGATTTCTTGTAAACACTCTGAC